>NC_140812.1:9330000-9335000 GCF_050613455.1 Vespa mandarinia | reverse complement strand
TAGATTATATTAACGCCTGATAGATTGACAATTCTCTTATCATTTCTTTCTTTTCAAGAATATTCGGATGAAATCATTTATTTTCTGGTTTCTTTCTTTCTTACTTTTCTTTTCTTTCCCTTTTTTTTTTCTCTTCTCTTTTATCGGCACTCGTCATACACGATATCAGTGGTAATAAAAAGAAGAGACAATAAATACCGATCTTATTATTTTAAAGATATATATGTCTTATTCGATGTGCCCTCGTTACGATTAGAATCTATTAATATGGTTTTCTTTAATATATTTTGAAAATAATACTCAAAAAATTTAATATAATATATATACATATATTATACTACAAATATATCGTACTAGAAAAATATATATATGCATATAGATACACATATGTACATATATATTATATATGTTGTATGTATTTATAATATATATATATATATATATATATATATATATATATATGTATACATTGTACATATTGTATATAGTATTATATTATAGTATATTATGCTACAATACTATATAGTATTATATTACATTTATACTAAAAAACACTATAGAGTACTGTATTATATTATGCCATAATAATATACAATACAGTATTATATCATGCTATAACACTATACAGTATTGTAATATACTATGCTATAATACTATAGAGTACTAGAGTATTATATAGTGCTATAATAATATACAATACTGTACTATATCATGCTATAATACTATAAAGTACTGTACCATATTATGCTATAACATTATACACTATTGCACTATATTATGCTATATATATATATATGCAGTAAGATTGTATTAATTAACATAAGAACGAAACGTGCATGTTATTGCACTCTTAACAAATTTCTAACGTTAAAAAAAAATGGATTAGTTGATTAGAAGATTTGAAAAAACACGTCATGCACGATCGATTGAATTTCGTAGAAAAAAAAAAAAAAAAAAAAAAAAAAAAAAGAAAAAATAAAGAAAAAATTTTTTTCTTTCAAAATTATCATTTCTCTCTCTCTCTCTCTTTCTCTCTCTTTTCCTCTCATTAATCTCATTACTTCGAACGATTAATTAAATTAACAACAAACAAAGGATACAAACGATTCTATTATGCGAGCTGTTCACGTTTGAGAAAATTTCTGCTTTTTTTCTTAAAAATTTGGTTAATTAAACAACAACAACAATAAACGAACACACATACACATACACACACACACACACACACACACACACACATCAACGCGATAGCGTTGTTATCTATGCCTTTTAACGAAGAGATGCCAAAGAAAGAAAAAGTAAAAAGAATGAAAGGAAAAATGAAAAAAAAAAAAAACAAAGTAAAACGAGAAAAACAGGTCTCATTCTCGTCACACTATTTGACATTATTAATAATGGCGGACCTTGACTTGGCCATCACGTGGCGGTGTAATTCGAAATTGTTTCCGTTGTTTCTCTGGTTCCTTGTAAGACTCGAAAAATTTGAACTTGTTAGAAATATCCGACGTCTCGACGTGAACCTCCTCGGTTGTGTCCGAACTGCGTACGACGTCGTCCGATACTTGACGAACCATGAACGCCTTTTTGTCCAAATGTCATTGTTATTAACGATATATATATAATGTATATATACATATATATATATATATATTTTTTTATGTACATATTTTATTATGTACGAAAGACCATTACGATATATCATATGCGTATCAATTGAAATTATCTATTAAGTTCTTTTTTCCTCCCCCTTTTTATTTTTGTTTTTTTGTTTCTTTTTTTTTGTTCTTGTTTTAACAACAATAAAACGACGTCGTCCATTAACGAGAATATTTTTTTACCAATTAAATGCTTCGTATATAGTGATATCAAGTGTTGTATCATTAGTTCTGTATTGGTCGATCAATCGTCAATAAAAAAAAATCTGGATAAATGGAATTTCTACAATTTACTTTTACATATTTGACTTCAATCAATTTTAACAACAATTAAATTTGTTTTATACGTTATTTATATACTGTCAATGCATTCGTATACAATGCTCATTATACGATAATATTTTATAATATTTTAATTGCGGAATATATTTATTATAATATTTTCCGTATAATTTCTATTATATGAGTTCTTCTTCTTCTTTTTTTATTCTTTTTTTTTTTTTCATTTCGTATTGTAATACTCATAATGCGATTTACTATAATGTATGCTTTGTCCATACTGTATATATATTATTTACATATAACTCAATCTATACTTTTTCTAAATAAATTACATATATGTACATACTATGTATCTACATAAATTCTATCTATATTATATATATATATATATATATATATATACAATCTATATATAACTATATCTATTCTCACTATACATAATCTACGTATATGTACATGTATTGTATCTATATCGTATCTACAATCTATATAAACTTTATTTATACTTTATATACATATTATCTACCTATATTTAATCCTTCATTATTACCCCCATGTAATTCGCATTATAGTAAATTACATTACGATATATATTAGTAGTTAGTTTACACTACCAATTAACAATTGATATTCCAAAAATTCGATTTGTCCAGAAATTTTTTTTTTTTTTTTTTGACTCTGGAGCAATCCTTCTAAAATTATCATACGACGTACATATCAATTATAATTAACATCGTTTCTTCGATGAAGGTGTTCCTTGAATAATGAGTTAGAAAGAAAAAAATAATACAAAAAAAAAAAAAAAGAAAAATGATAAAAATAATAATTAAAAGAAGGAAATAAAAAAAAAAAAGATTTGAAAAACTTACGTCACGAGCACGCCTTGGCGCGTCAGCTGGTGTTTTTGGATTAACCGGAGTGACAGGACGTCCCGTTTTTGCTGCTGAAGCGTCAAGTTCTAAGAAAAGCGACCGGGATTTTCGGCTTATACCTAAAATGTAAAAAAAGAAAAAAAATAGAAAGAAAGAAAGAAAGAAAGAAAGAAAGAAGAAATATATTAGAAAAAGAAAAAAAAAAAGATAAGACAAAGACAAAATAAAAAATTGCATTATAAATAGTACACATCGTTAATTTGTACGGGTCATATTTATCCGCGTGGTAATTATCACAACAAAAAAAAAAAAAAAAAAAAAATAAATAAATAAAAATTTACCAGCAGCGATGACCTCTTCGTCGGCCTTCTCCGGTTTTGGTTTGCTGTCGGTTTCATCGTCCGACGCAGCGATAGGTTCGCCTCTTTCGAATCTCTCTTTGATAGAACGAGCGTGGGTCGAATGTTGGATTTCTTCCGCGGCGTTTATCTTCGTTACACGTTCGCTTCCGGCAACCGCTTGCTGGTACATTTCCTTCATTTTACCTTGTTTGCCCTAAAACAATTATATTCAATGGAGTTAACTTATCCCTTTTTAATGTGCACAATCATTATCCTTCCTTTTCTTTTGTTCTCTCTCTCTCTCTTTTTTTTTTTTTTTTTTTTTTTTTTAAGATTACATCGACAATAATGTCAGGCGTTATCCACAGATCTTTTATTGGATTTTATACGTTGTCAAAAAAAGAAAAAAATTATTATGATCTAATTAGAATCTAAACGTATGTTAATTAGAAATGAAAAATTTCCTTCATTTTTTTTTTTTTCTTTTTTTTTATAAAGAACATACATTCTCATATATTTTTATGTAATTTTACAAAAAGAAGTAGAAGACAAAACAAAGAAAGAGAAGTTAAATGTTTATATACATATATATATATAAAAAAAAATTCATTTAAACAAACTTAAAAATAATTTTAATAACAATGCCTTCGCATGATCTTTCCGATTTTTCTTTTTTGATCCTTTTTGTACAATTATTTCATTTTATATAGGGAAAAAAAAAAAAAAAATATATATATATATATATATATATATATAAAAAGAAAGCAAAAAATAAATAAATAAAAATAGATGACAGTCTTGAAAAATATTTTTTAATGAAGCAAATTTAATTTTTGGGTGATTTTTTTTCTTTTCTTTTTTTTTTTCATATCATACCTACTACTTTTAGTTATGAATAACATTGATAATTAAAGAGAAAAAAATTAATAATAATGAATAAATATTTTATTAATATAATTACCATAAAAAGTCTCGAACGTATTCCAGCAATCTCCTCTTTCCTTGCTTCACGTTGAACTTCACGTCTTCCTTGCTGACTGGTGCTCTCCCATCGATTCTTTATATCATCCATTTTGGAGAAACTTATCGGACGTTCGCGAGTCGTACGTTTCGCTTTCACGATTTCGGTTTCCACTTCTGTAATAAAAAAGGAAAAGAAAAAAAGAAGAAAAAAAAAAAAAGGATAAAGGAAGATATAAATTTCTCTCTTGTATCATATATAAAAAAAAAAAAAAAAAAAAGAAGGAAAGAAACAAATTTATTTCTCTTTCTATACGCAATTTTATGGATTTGATATAGATTCAATCTTTTAGTATAAAGTATTATGGAAATTTCACATAAATATCATACACCTACATAAAATAGAAATATATTGCATTTATGTTTTTTATTACTTTTATACAATCAAATAAATAAATTCAATTTTTTATATAAATGAAATAGAAATATATATATATATATATATATATAAGTTTAAAATTATATTATAAACCAGTATTATAAACCAGTATAAAAATTACAATAATATAATATAATTTCTTTTTTCATTTTTTATATAATAAATAATAATAAAAATATATATATATATTTTCTTATGCGTTTAAATATATATATATATATATATATATATATATATATATATATATTTTATTATCGTTTCTATTCAAATTTTAAATGCACAAAAATCTATATAAAAATATCTATACAAAAATCTTTATACAATATATATATATATATATATATATATATATATATATATATATATATTTTATTATCGTTTCTATTCAAATTTTAAATGCACAAAAATCTATATAAAAATATCTATACAAAAATCTTTATACAAACGTGAG
>NC_140812.1:9305000-9322500 GCF_050613455.1 Vespa mandarinia | reverse complement strand
ATATATCATAAAAGATAAGAATATCTTAATCGATAAGAATATCTGATCGATCGATGGATCGATCAGTCGATCGAGATTGGTCGAATGACTGACTGACTTACCGGATTGGTCGGACTCTTCGACCGGTTTTGGTTGGAAGAGTTCCTTGAAGTGAGGCTTACAGTAAAGCGTACTCTCGTGGCTCTCATAATTGTCGACGTTAAGCTGCTTGCTGCACTGTACGCACCGGAAGCAATTCTTATGCCAGACCAAACCCTCGGCCTTTGTCTGTTCCATTTGGAACACGACCTTGCCGCAACTCCGGCAATTTTGGTTTGCCTCGCCATTTTGGCCCACCTAAACATTTTAATCCGTACCGACAATTATGCGAGATGCCTTTTATTTCACTTTCATATTCCAACGTGTAGATATCTATTGTTATGTACACACAAGTACATATAAACACACACACGCGCGCGCGCGTGTATATGTGTATGTATATAAATATGTGTGTTTACGATGACGTATTAACAGTTTTTCTTTTACTTTTTTTTTCTTTTTTTTTCTTTTTTTTTTTCTTTTTTTTTTCTTTTTCCTCTTAACAAGGTTGGTATTAATTGATCGATTTAATATTACAATTCGAAATTTATATATTAATTTGACTTTTATTATTCCGATAATAGTCCGATCATCCTATTAGATATTTTCTAAAAATATTTATTATTTAATATAAACGGTGATTGATCGGTACTGTTTTCCTTCTTTTTTTTTTTTTCTTTTTTCTTTTGTATTATTTTATTACTCTTTCAAACTGTGATCTTGTAATATTTAATTTAGTTTAATTTTTTTTTCCGTCTTGACAATATTTTTGGCGACGGTCAGTGTAAACAAAAATTTCAAAAAAGAAAAAAAAAAAAGAAGAAAAAGAACAACCTGACTGTAGCATAACAATTTTTTGTTCGTGTGTTATCAATGAATTAATTTATAATTTTTTTTATTATTTTTGCATATGTATATATATATATTTTTTTTATAATAATCGACTTATTTAAAAAATTTCAATGAATTAACTTTTACACATACACACACACACAGACAAATATATATATATATATATATTTTATTTTTTAGTATAATTTCAATTTCTTTTTTTGTTTTTTGAATTTTTTATTTTCTATGATATTTATCAGAGTCACAATATTTAATAAAATTTTCAAAGTGACATTTCAATTGTGATGGGTAAAAAATTTTTGCACCCTTTCGATATATCATTAATTAAAACAAACTCACGGCATTTAATTGTTGTTGAACTTTTCCTGCATCGACCGAGCGCACATGGAGAACCGTCTTTTTGCTCAGTGCGTCGAACTTGTTGAAACTCGATTTCTGTAAATTACGACGTATAAATAGATAGATAAATCGTGAAGTATTGTTATATAATAAAATTTATATAGGATTATAAAAAAAAAAAAAAAAAAAAAAAAAAAAAATCAAAAAATTGCCAATTGCGAAGAATCGAACGCTCACTTTGGTCGTCCAAAAAATCGTAGATCCGTTCGTGAAAATTCGTCGTCCATTAAACGAATTGTTTTACAATTTAATGTATGAAGAAGAAAAAAAAAACAACAATGATAAATAAATAAAAATAAAAAAATAAAATAAATCAATAAAAATAAAAAAAAAAAAAATAAAACAATTAAATTAAAATCAACTATTCACAAAGATTTCGTTGAAAATAATTTGCATGGACAATTATTCAATAAATACAATATACCATATCCATAGACGATATACAGAGAACATTTATTAATTTAATATTAAACAAATAATTTGATACTAAACAAAACAAAAAAAAAAATAAATAAATAAAAAAATTACATTTAACGAGCATGTACATCTTCTGAGATATTTTATCAAAATAATACGATAAAATATTCCAAAGATCTATGAAATTTTTTCTCTACGAGAAAATACTACAATCAGATACGAGATATTAGAAATTAGATTACATATTATATATACTTAAAATTAAAATATTGTCAGATACATTATACACATATATATATGTAAATATAATTTGCTAAAAATTTAATTAAAAAGGATGATGAGATACATATAATATCTGAAGTATATGATATTATATTATACTGATGAAATACATATAGATATATACATATATATTATCTATAGTACTATCTATTACATATATATATATATATATATATATATATATATATATGAGATAGATATACATACACATTATTTATCATACTATATACACACACACATATATATATGTGTGTGGTATGATATTATATGATATGATATTATATGATATGACATATAAAAATTATCTTTCTCTTTTTTTCTTAGATGAGAATGACGATGCAAAAGCCTTCTTCTATTTATCTTTTAAAAACTGGCATAAAAAGCAAGAGGAAGCTGTTAAAGTGAGAAAATAAAGAATAAAAAAAAATCAAAAGAGAAAAAAGAAAGTAGAAAGTAAAGGAACAAAAAGGAAAAAAAAAGTAATAAACGAAACGAACAAAAAGAAAAAAAAAAGAAAAAAAATAAAAGGAAGCAAAAGAAGAAGATGAAGAGAAACAAAAAATGAAGAAGAGGAACAAAGATGTGAAAAAAAAATAAATAAATAAATAATCGAAGTAAACGAAAATTTAAGAAAAAAAACAAAAGAAAATAAAACTGTTTGCAAATCATCATATCCACAGGCTTCTTACCTCAAACCTCGGCCTCCCAAGAATTTGATCCTTCTCTTTACCCTCGCTTGTTAGGTTTGCCAAACTACAGTAGGAAGCCCTCTGCGTTCGCGGAGGTCGATTTCGTAATATTTTTTCGGTTAGGGTTTCATGCACCAGATAGGCCATAGAGAGGGAGTCATCGTACAAAAAGAAAGAAACAACACACGGTCTGCTGGTTAGTGCGTGGTCAATTTTTTAAACAAGCATTTACCTTGATACACTCCGGTTTCTTCTTCTCTGAAGGTGCAGGCAATCGATTGGATTTTTATCACATTAATTCTTTTTTTTCTTTTTCTTTTGCTATCTGGGGAGCAATATTTCTATTCTCCCTATTTCTTTTTCTTTCATGAGGATCACTCGAACGTTTAAAAAAAGAAAAAAAAAAAAAATAGGAAAATGAAAAAAAAAAAGAAAGAAAGAAGGAGAAAGAAATAGTTTCGTATTTTTCGAACAAAAAAAAAAAATGAAAAGATTACTATGATTGAATGTTAACAAAAAAAAAAAAGAAAAAAAAAATGTACACATATATTTATATTTTTCTTTTTAATGATTATTCCAGTTTCAAAAAAGAAAAAAAAAGAAAAAGAAAAAGAAGAAGAAGAAAGAAGTTTAGTTTCGAATTTTGAGAAAAAGAAAAAAAATAAAACAAAAAGAAAAAGATAAGAAAAGAAAATTATTTGTATCTATTGATTAGGATGCATGTTTTATTTATTTTATTTTATTTTAATTTCTATAATGATTAATAAAATATAATATGTTTATCTGAGGAAATGAGAAAATATTTCATTATTAAAGAATAGAAGATTCTTAATGATTATAAATTAGATTATTTCTTTTTTCCTTTTTTTTTTTTTTTTTTTTTTTTTTTTAATTAATTAATTAAAAATTCAATAATGTACGTATCCCATATAACACTTAAATCGTTCCACTTTCGTTCGTGCAAATTTATCGTTGATTTATCATTAATTTGCAAACGTAAACTTACAGATTATAATTCGTTTATAAATGCGATCTATTTAACTTTATCTCTTTTTTGCTTTCCTTTTGTATCTTATTTTGAAAAATTATAAAAATGTCGAGAAAAAAGAAACAACTTCGAAACATACACTATATATATATATATATATATAATAAACAATACATATATAATATATATTGTTTATTTTGTTATTATTGTTTATATTGTTTATTTGTTATATTGAATTTTTTTTATAAGAGACAAGAACGTAAAAGTGTAACGAGTTTTTCCCCATGGCTAATATTTCTAAACGAAATGGAATTTTTTTTCTTTTCTTTTTTTCTTTTTTTTTTCTTTTCCTTTTCCATTTCTTTCCTTTTCTTTCCTTTTCTTTTGTGGGACAAGAGCAATGAGATTACACACGAGTCCCTTGAGCTTGTCCCATAGCAATAAAGTTACGACATAAAGTTACGGTTAGAGTCTACGGGTAAAAAGGGTACGACCGAGAGAGGGAGAGAGAGAGAGAGAGAGAGAGAGAGAGAGAGAGAGAGAGAGAGAGAGAGAGAGAGAGAGAGAGAGAGAGAGAGAGAGAGAGAGAGAGAGAGACTGGGAAGAGAGAAAGAAAGCTGCACTGCACCAACAGGGAGAGAAGATGTACTGTAAACGAAAAAAAAAAAGGCAAAAGAGGAAAGAAAAAAAGAGAGAACGACGAGGAGGACGTCAAAGACGACGAAGTTAGAAATCGTATCCAAAAACACTTTGGTCAAGTAAAAATTCTTCCCTACGAATTCTTCAATGTTTACGAATAGATTTTTTTTTTTTTTTTATTCTTTGGAGATCTTTTTTTCCCCCGTAACTTTATTGTTCTCGTTTATTTTTCAATGGTTACAGCGTTCAAAAAAAAAAAAAATATTTCCCTTCTAATCGACAACGATTGATAATTTATATCTTAGACAAATAAAACAAATAAATCGAGAAATCAAAAAAAATAGAGTAAAACCATAGAAAGAGATAATTGAGAAAGATTACATTACAAACACGTTTGATCGTTAATGTTTTAATGAAAAAAAAAAAAAAAAAAAAAAAAAAAAAAAAAAAAAAAAAAAAATAAGGGAAAAAGATTTCAAAAGATACGACGTATGTTACCAAAAAAAAAAAAAGGAAGAAAAAAAAGACAAACAAAAAGAATGTATATATATATTATTTATATATACATATAAAATATTGTATATATGTAATATATAATTATTATTAATTATATATATTAAGAAAGTACAGAAAGAGATAGAAATAGATATTTTTCATGAGAGAAAAAGAGACAGAGAGAGAGAGAGAAAGAGAAAGAGAAAGAGAGAGAGAAAGAGAGAGAGAGAGAGAGAGAGAGAGAGAAAGGGAGTGAGAAGGAAATGTTTAACGAGTTAAACGAAAATTTATGATATATTAATTATTATGAAAGAATGATCGATCTTTCGAAGATATTTATATATATCGCGAGAGATCGGCTTGATCGGAATGATGTCACAGATCGGGACGAAATCCTTAACCGGTCGGTAACCGATAAACGGAGCGTGTGTAAGCGCAAAAGGTAAAAAAAAACTCGTAATCGGCGTAAGTAAGTAAGTAAGTAAGTAAGTAAGTAAGTAAGTAAGTAAAGTAAGTAAGTAAGTAAGTAAGTAAGTAAGTACGCAAGGCGATTCTTCGAGCGTGCTACGCACGCTGACGTAAAGTAGGGCAGAAGTAAGTAGTAGGTTATTATCAAGTCGGCCCTTCCTTAAATGGAGAGACAGCATTTGTGCCATGGCAATGAGAAAGAGAGAGAGAGAGAGAGACAGAGAGAAAACGAGAGAGAGAGAGAGAGAGAGAGAGAGAAAACGAGAGAGAGAGAGAGAGAGAAAGAGAGAGTGCACATACATACAAAAGACATACAAATGGGAAGGTATAATTTTCTTCGTGTTTTCTTTAACGAGAGATCAGGATCAATGTGTGAGCTTTATTTAAAAATTTCCTAACTGTTTAATTTAATTGTTTAATTAATTACTCTTCACGTATAATAATATTCATCGAATGTATTTCTAGTTGTTTTCCTTTTTCTTGATTGGTTTATTTTTTGTTTATGTTTCTTTTTTTTTTTTGGTGGGATTAGAACAATGCCAATGTACAAAACTATATCTAATTTTGAATTTTAACAGACGAAAGAATTTTTTTATACTAAAATCTAATATCTTTTGTGTATGGCGAAAGTAAAAGAGAACAAAGACAAACAAAAAAGAAAAAAAAAAAGGAAAGAAAAAAGAACAAGAAAGAGGATGAATAAATTTTTGTCCGAGGAAAAAAAAATTAACATATATAATTGAAATTTTTTAAAGAAGATAAGATTTTTTTTTAACGAGAGAGAAAGAGAGAGAGTGAGAGAGAGAGAGAGAAAGAGAGAGAGAGAGAGAGAGAGAGAGAGAGAGAGAGAGAGAGAAATATATTTTCTCAGAAAGAAATATTTTTAATTATTATTTTTTTTTTTTTTTTTTTTTTTTTAATAAATTTTATTTTTTCGTCTAAATAAATAAAATTCGTAGGATCGATTCGATGAAAGAAGAAACAAAAAATGAAGAACAAGACAAAAAAAAAAAAAAAAAGAAAGTAAATAAAAAAATTTTCTCCAAACGCAAAATAATATATATGCCAAATTGAAAAATTATGACGACTGACGATTTTTCTTTTATATTTTTTTTTACTATCCAACGAGTGACAGTTCTATTAGAAATTAATTTTTAAAAACGAATTGTATATAGATCGTAATAAGTTCACCGTAAGAGTATAGAAAATTAATTCTCTACGTTTATATCTATAATATCGTCCTTGTCCTCGTCGTTTCTCTTTTCGGAGCTTCGAAGCTTTGACTAATGTACTTACGAGGGCCTTGACCGACACCCCGGCGAAGACAGGTGCGTCTTTGCAGAACTTGGAGAAACCCTGCTCGCATACTCTCAGATCACCCATCGACTTTGCTTTCTACGATGGTCGAAAGCCATCAACGAGAATTTTGATTAATCGGGCAAAAACGGGAATCCTAAATCGAGAGATTATACCGAAATCTTTCTCAAATTCATACATAAAGCAAAAGAAAGAAGGAAAAAAAAAAAAAATCAAATTACAATCGTCAACAAAAATGTAAAAAGAAAAAAAAAAAAAATAATAATAATAATATCGGTTTAATCTCTTAATTGTTAATCGATTGAGAATATATATTATTTCAAGTTAAAAAAAATAAGGAATTAAAAGAAAAAAGAAAAAAAAAAGGGAGAGATAAAAGATAAAAGAAGATAAGAGAAAAAAAAAGTACGAACTATGAAATATGTCAGCAAAACTCTATAAAGATTAATATTATGTTAGAAAATAAATCATTCGGCATTATTGAAATTAATTGTTACTAAGCATTAACAAATTGGTCTTATGATTCATGCAAAGATAAAGGAATAGGTTCATCGAAAAAAATTCTAATATTATATATATATATATATATATATATTTCTTTTTATATATATATAGAGAGAGAAAACTAATTATTAGGTTCAACTTTAATCGAAAAAAAAGTAAATAAATAAATAAATAAAAAAAGAACGCATTCGAATGCTCGCATGTATCAGTATTAGAAATATTCCCTTGTTTGGAAAAATGATTATGAGAGCTTCTAATTTCATTCGTATGTATATATATAGACACATATATGTCTATTTTTATATAACAATAATAATAATAATAATTTAATAAATTTAATAAAAATAAATATATATATATATATAAGAAAAATAATAATAGTAGGAGTAATAGTAGTAGTAATAATAATAATAATAATAATAATAATAATAATAATAACAATAATAATAATAATAATAATAATAATAATGTTAATGATAATGATAATAATAATAATAATAATAATAATAATAATAATAATAATAATAATAATAATAATAAAGATAATAATAATAATAAAAATACTTTTATATTTCGTGCCTCGTCTAAGATGAAAATTTCATAAGCGTTTGATAATTGTCTAAACTTTTTGTTTTTAGAATTTAGAATAATCATCGAATACAAACCTCCTCGATTTCCATGGAATTTGTTCTTCCAAAAGTAGTCTGATCAGCCTCGCTCATGTTCGAGATGTCGCCGAAGCTACGACACTGTTATCGATAATAAAACAGATCTGACACACAACTATATATATATATATATATTATATATATGTATGTATGTGTATATATGTATACATATATAAATATATATATATATACACACACACACACACACACACACAAAAGATGTATAACAAAAATCTAATTTTTTTTTTTTTTATATTGCATTCGTTTTATAAGAAAGAAAAATTTTATTCATTTTATTGCGTTCGTAAGAAACGAATTTGTTACGATATCCCGAAATAATTTTATGGTTAATTTAATATATCGTTTTAATTGTTCCAGAAAGTTGAGTTTCTTTTTTTTCTTTTCTTTTTTCTTTTTTTTTTCTTTTCTTTTTTTTTTTTCTTTTTTTTTCTTTTTTTTTGCGGTACGTACCAACTGTTTAATAGAGACACCGGTCGCGATTCGTTCCTTGTTAGATCTTTCCTGCTCGTTACGTTTCGCCTCGGACACGTAATTCTGTGTCTACATGCACAAAACCACAAAATGTACGCAACAGATGTGTGTATAGTATAATCCACCGTTAGGCACGCTGTCGTTTTAAAGTTAATTACGTCTAAACTTTTTAATATACCCATAACATTGTAGAAAATTTTATTCAAAACACATGCAAATAGAGAAACAAACGAATCGAAGAGAAACAAAACAAAACGAAACGAAGCGAAACGAATTGAAACAAAATAAAAAAGAAAAAAAGAAAAGGAACCAATAACGAACTTGACGAACGAACGCAGGAAGAAAAAGGGGGGAAATAAAAAAAAAAAACGAAAAAAAAGAAAAAGACGAAAAATTTACGACGAATAATTTCTAATTTTTATTTTTTCTTTTTTTTTTTTTCCTGTTTCATTTCGTTTCGTCTCGTTTTGAAAATTATTTCTCTTTTTTCCTTTTTTTCTTTCCGATAATCGAGCTCGTAGAAACAAAAGTAGTGATATTATTTTTTTTTTTTTTTTTTTTTTTTTTATATATTATTTCACAATTAATTCGTTAAACATCTATAATATCACGTAACTTGTATATTTCATGTTACAAATTTATCTTAGATATTTGAATTTTTAAAAATATATGAATTTTCAATAGAAACAAATTTAATTGTTACTTTATATACGAAGTTGTTTTTTCCTTTTTTTTTTTTTCTTTTTTTTCTTATATTTTATATAATTATATTAGTATAAAATAAAATTATATAATTAATATTCAATGTACTATAATTATACCATATACCGTATATAATTATTACAAATTGTATTTAATATATTGTAATTATCTTTTTGTTTTTTGTTTATACGTAGCAAAACTGTATGAACAATAATAATATAATTTTCACGTTATACGATTTGACTAATAAACAAGATTAAAAAAAAAAAAAGAAGGAACAAGAAAAAAGTAATAAAAAAATTAATTGATGATTAATTAATCCGTCAAAAATAAGTAAATATAAACATTTTTATACAAACGCATTCTATAATCAAAAATTATTTCTAAAAAGCATTACCATATTGTCAACGAGCTCGATTCTCAATTGTTAGTTAATAATTAAATAAAATGTTAAAAACTGCATACGAAGCGGATTATTTCAATCAAAGACGGCAACAAGTAGTTCAAAAAAATTATTATATATATAATATCACAATATATATATATATATATAGACATACGTAAATATATCATATATAATTAACCATACACAAATATATATATAAATATATATATATATATATCATTAATTATATATAATAAAAAAAAATATATATATATTATATCATATATACATATATACCTATTATTCCCAATCGAAACGTTTCCGAATAAATCTATGTCAATTTTTATCGATCCAATTGATAGAGTGAGAGAGAGAGAGAGAGAGAGAAAGATAGACAGAAAGTGATAGATAGATAGATAAAGAGATGGAAAGAGATAGAAATAGAGAGAGAGAGAAAAAGAGAGAGAGAGAGAGAGTTTCTACTCGATATAACTTACCAATGATTTAACGTTGACATTCGATAGATCGTCCTCGTCGGAGAAATCGATCATCTCTTGGTTGATCATTCTCGAGCCAGTATGCATGCTTGCGTCTTGCAAATCAGAGTTCTGATAGACAGAAAAAAAGGAGGAGAAAAAAAAAAGAAAGAAAAAAAAAAAGAAAGAAAGAAAAAAGGGGATAGCTCGAATGCGCATACACACATACACGGGCACACATACAAATGCAATATTTGAAAAGTTTTTAAGTTAATACCATGCAATTTCGATCTATTACAAAGTTCAGGCCACCCATTAATTTACCCCGTGTTAATTGTTTGTTTTCTTTTTTTTGTTTTGTTTCTGTTTTTGTTTTGTTTTGTTTTGTTTTGTTTTTTTTTTTTTTTTTTTGATCATCGTACATAAGACTATAGAGTACATAAGAGGATGATATATTATAATATTTTTTTTAATATTTCAATTATAAAAATTTTAGTTGTTATATTTTATATTATATACACGTACAAGGTGTCCCATTTAATTTTAATTATTTTAATCACCTTCGTTATTTTTAATAATAGACACTAAAAGAACATTTTGGAATATAATATGTAATGTGTATTTTAATAATTTATTTCTAATTTCTTCAAAATCGTACGAAATAATTCAATGTGAGGTGTGAAATTTAATAAAAAGAAAAACGTGTCAATCATCATATTTCGTATCACACAATTTCACACATTTTTTTGAATCGGTTAAAAAACGATTAATTACGTTAAACAGGACACCCTGTATATTTGCAAATGAATAATCATATTTTCTATTTTGTTTCTGATTTGAAAGGGGGAGAATGAAAATATGAGAAAAATGTGAAATGAATAAATAAATATATATGTTAATAAATCAATAAATATGAACAAATATGAAGATAATTTTGTAAAAATTAAAGAGAAAAGGAAAAAAGAAAGAATGCAATTCTAATCAAAGAAAAATATAAGACTGAGACGAAACCTTGTATAGTTCAATAAACTATTGATTATCTTCGATAATTTTATTTGTTCCTTTCCTATTCAATCTTGTTCATTTTCAAATGGAAAATATAAGAAAAGGGTAAAATAAATTAATTATTTAATTAAAAAAAGAAAAAAAAAAATTTTAAGAAAATATAAATAATTTCAATAAATATTTCTTCCTCGATAATTAATATTTCCCGTTCCATTTTGAGAAAGGAAAATAAATGAATAAGTAAATAAATTGAATAAAATGAAGTAAAAGAAAATAAACTAAAAAAACGAAAAAAAAAAAAAAGAAAAAAGAAAAAAAAAGAAAAGAAAAAAAAACAAATAGAAAACGAAATAAATTCAAAATTGAAACGCAATCACGTATATCACAATAAAAATAAGCGTAACCCCAACAATTTATATATTTTCTATACCATATATTTCACCATAGAAAAGAAATGAAAATACGAGACATAGAGAAAAAGAGAAAGAGAGAGAGCGAGAGAGAGAGACAGAGAAAGAGAGAGAGAAAGATAGAATTAAAGATTAAATAAAAAAAAAAAAATAATAATAATAATAATAAATAAGTAAATGAAATGAAATTAAATAAAATAAATAAATAAATAAATAAATAAATATATATATATATATATATATATATTCGTATATAAAAAAACAAAAATTCCTAGGATATTAAAACGAACGTTTCCAGTTCTGATCTCATGACGACATATTTCCAAACTATTAATTATCTCCCTAACGGTACCACTGGATGATTATAATACATTTCTGTCACGAAAGTTGCTCCCCACGTTTCTTTTCTTCGTTATCTTCCTTTCTTTTTCTCTTTCTCCGATATTTTTTTTTTCTTTTTTTTTTTTCTTTATATACATTTTTTTCTTTCTTCCTTTCCTTCTCTTCTCTCTCTTTCTCTCTCTCTCTCCCTCTCTCTCTCTCTCTCTCTTTCTTTCTTTCGTACCCTCTATCTCTCTGTCCTTCTCTTTCTCTCGGTATCCTTCATTAGTACTTATAATTTTTGTTAATTTTGAAGGAGAAAAAAAGAGAAGACATGAAAAAAAAAAGAAGACAAAGGAGAAAGAGAGAGATGGGGGAAAGGAGAGGGAAGGAAATGAGAGAGAGAGAGAGAGAGAGTGAGAAAGGAGGGTTGAGGATATAAGACTTACCACGGATATGTTCTCCTTTTCTAAATCACTCTTCTTACTCTTCTTAGTTTTCTTAGTACGTGGAGTGAGATTAGGGGATGCATCGTTACCAGCTACCCCCTCGATTTTCTTCTTTTTTGTTTTATTAGTAACACCGGCAGCGCCCTTAGACGAGCTGCTCATCACCGTTGTAATTGTCGACGTTGTACTGCTCGTCGTTGTTATCTTCTCCTCGCGACTTTCGCTCTAACAGATCATAGAGATAATGTGTAAACGAAAAAAAAAAAAAAAGTAAAGAAAAGAAATAGAATAGAATAGAATAGAATAGAATAAAATAAAATAGAATAGAATAGAATAGAATAGAAAAAAGACAAAAAGAAGTAAATAATAAATTATGTAATGTTGTTATCGATCGAAATAGAGAGACAAGGAGATAGATCGATAGATAAATCATCGAGAAATGATTTATTTACTTTTTTTTTTTTTTTTTTTTTTTTTTTTTTGAAATAATATATTACGTGTAATTATTCTATGAAATATTTAAATCGATGTTTATTATGTAATATGTATGAATTAGTATGTGATGTATGATATAGTTTTATGTAAATATATGTTAAATATATATATATACATATATATATATATATATATATATATATATATATATATATTCGTTCAATATTTTAAACGTATATCTGATAAAATATATTAATGCTGTAATAAATGTTGTTGAGTTATTATAAAAGTAATGTTGTAATAAAAATTATGTCGACATTTTTAATAATACATATTGAAATTAAGTAATCATTATTATAAATAAATATTTTAGATTTGATTTAATAACACGCGATATTTTTTTTTGTATCGTAAAAGAAAAGAAAAGAAAAAAAAAAAAAAGGAAGAAAGAAAAGAAATGTTTGGTATCTTGTATCCGAATAAAAATAATACTGTGTGACATTTTTTTTTTTAATTGATAATGTTTGGCATCGTTACTTACATGCATGTAAGTAAAAATAATACTATACACCGTTTTATATCTAAGTAAAAAAAATAAAAAAAATAAAAAAAAAAGAGAAGAATAAAAATAAATTTTTTACTTTTTTATACTTTGATAGTGTTGTTTCATTAGGGGAAAAAAAAAAAAATTTAACATTTTATATCTAAACAAATATAACACTAGTTCTTTTGTTTTTTTGTTTTTTTTTTCTTTTTTTTTTTTTTAATTGAAAATTTTAAACATTTCATATCTAAATGAATAACGTTAAGTTATATATATATATTTTTTTTTATTCTTTTCATTTAAAAAATTATTTAACACTTAATAACTAAATAACTAACACGCTCTAGAGTATTTTGTTTGTCGAAATATTTTCCACTATATATTATAATCAAATAAATTATATTAATTTCAATATAATTAATTGTATTATATTAAACATTCTGATAAATTGACTTTGTTAATCAACCCATTATTACTATATTATTATATTCTGTTATATACGATATAACACTATTACCATTATACTAGTTTATTACGACATAAGTTTGGCAATTAATATCAATATCAACGTTATTACGATATAACACAATTAATATTCAAATTGCTTATTATAAAACAATGTATTATTTAAATTTCTATAACCTATATCGAATAAACATAAAAGTAAACAAGTCTCGAGAGAGAGAGAGAGAGAGAGAGAGAGAGAAAGAGATAAAGAGAACACACGATCGACTTTCTATTATGAAATTAAAACGTATGTCTAACGCTTGAGAGTTCATCGAACGTTTCGTTATACAACAACGATATTTTAATAATAATTATAATAATAATAATATATAAAAAAAAAAAAAAAAAAAAGAAGAAAAGAAAAGAAAAAGAAAAGAAAAATCTCGCTCGCGTATAAGATTCTCTCTCTCTCTCTCTCTTCTGTGTGCGTACGTATATATGCGTGAATCTATGTATGTGTATGAGAATTTATATATGTGTGTGTGTGTGTGTGTGTATGTATCCATGTTCGCGAACCACGCGATGAAAGACATAATGAGCGGAGCCGGTACGTAACTTCAGGAACTCGATTCTACAATTACACTACTACAATATTCTTCCCTGGCAACGGAGAACCTTTCGAAACTTACGACGGCCGATGTTTCCTGACCGCACGACGATGGTGGTGTCGTAATTAATATAGTTCTCCTTTATCCGACCATTCACCGTGTGTATTCTTAACCGTAAGAAGAGACTAGAAGAGACCGATCTAAAACGGCGATAAAGATAATTCGGTACCGTACGATCCCAAACCAACATGTTTCTACGAAACACAAAATAAAAAATTGTGTGACGGAGAGAGATCGAAAGAGATAGAAATAGAAAAAGAGAGAGAGAGAGAGAGAGAGAGAGAGAGAGAGAGAAGGATGAGAGAGGTCGAATGATCATTCTAGCTCGTCTCTCGTCCTCCTGACTTACTTTCCCGATATAAAATTTCGATAATATTGATCTCACATGGCGAGAAAGTTTTAACTACGATTTCCTATTTTTATTTTTTTATTTATTTATTCATTTATTTATTTATTTTTTTTTTGTTTTGTTTTTCGTTTGTTTTGTTTTGATTCGGTTTTTTTTTCCTCGATACAATACCGACTTTTATCTATATGGTTTCTAGTTCATATGTGATTACATTTGTAGAATATATGAATAGTATACATACATTATATAGTATATATAGATATATATAATGTTATGTATATATCTACATAATATACATTTATTCCATAGGAAAAATTTGTAAATTTTAAATATGTTATAGACGTACGTTTCTCTCTCACTTTTTCCTTTTTTTTTTTTTTTTGTTCCTTTTTTTAAGAATTTTCGCATCGACATATAAACGTTGATATGTAATAGCCAATAAAAATAAAACAAAAAATAAAAATAAAAATAGGATACAGATTTTATATCGAAATATTTCATATAGAAATAATTTTTATGAAATATGAATATCTGAATTATGGTTAAATAAGATATATATATATATATATATGTATATTTTTTTTTTTAAAGAGAAATAATGTCTGCCAAAAATCATAAAAATAATTAATATTGATGAGACGTATAAAAAAAGGAATAAATATTATTTTCTTTTTTTTTTTTTTTTTTTTTTTTTTTTTATGAATTTTGGTAAATCTAATACATATGTCATTCTTGTTGACACGTAATACTAACAGTAAATAGAAATATATTTTAATAATGAATGAGAAATATTTTAACGAATAATTATAAGATAAAACAAAAATATATTCGTTAGAAAATTCATATTTTTTGGAAAATCATAAAAAATAAAAAAAAGAAGTATTTTCTCAACGAGCACAAATGTCAATTATAAAATTACTATACCTAAATTTTCTGATTGATATAATCGATCTTATACATTTTCTCTCTCTCTCTCTCTCTCTCTCTCTCTCTCTCTCTCTCTTTCTCTCTCTACGTAAATATTTACACACTTGAAATATAAAAGAAAAACACTTTTTAAATAATGATTAGAACTAAAAAAAAAAAGAAAAAAAAATATCTATTAAAAAAAAAAATTTGTATTTTCGGAAAACCAAAAAAAAAAAAAGTCAATCAATCAATCAATCGATCGATCGATCAAAAAAAGAAAAAGAAAAAAAAAAGAAAAAAAAAGGAAAGAAAGAGAATAAAAATCATCAACCAATTAACACACATGTCAATCGTAAAATTGCTATAATCAAATTTTCGTATCGTAAGAAACGAAATCCTCTCCACTCCCATCTTCCGCCGTTCTTCACGTTTTAAGGATTACGACGTTACGTGGACAAAAAGTATTATCGCGAGTTCAACGGCACGGTATATCGCGTTGGCAAAACCCAACGGAACGTACTTCCTACTTCGCTTAATGAAAATTTATAAAGAGACGACGTGTTAAAGCAGCCGCATGTCGTTTATAAATTCCAACGATAAATAGCGACGACACGTACTTACGTACCCTTGGTTACATATTCACCCTTTCTCTCTCTCTCTCTCTCTCTCTCCCTCTCTCTAACCCTCTCCGCATTCTCTATATATGGTCTACTCGCAATAAATAAATTACAACTACATTACCTTGGGATCATATAATAAATCTCGACGCCATTGAACGACACAAAAATGGTGTAAGAAAAAAAAAAAAGAAGAAAAAAAAAAGAAAAAGAAAAAAAAAACAAGAAAAAAAAATAAATAAATAAATAACACGCACGAACACGAATCCTTTAAAAGTTGCACATTGTACGCGTAGAAATAATAACAATAATAAGTTTCGATCAAAAATAATACGAATAATACGATTATTAACACATTATTGAAAGTAATTATGATTAATACGATTAAAAGGGGGTTTGAGGAGAGGGGGGAGGGGCGAGGAGGGGGAGAAGGGTGGACCAGATTTCATTTAGATTCACTTCGTTCGCGTTCGAATTAAAAAGGGCCACGATATACACACACACACACGCGCGCAGAGAGAAATAGAGAAAAAAAAAATGGCGAGAACGCGCGACCAAGAAGAAGAAGAAGAAGAAAAAGAAGAAGAAGAAGAAGAAGAAGAAGAGCCAACCTTAAAACGAAAGGACGTCGGGAAGTCACTGACGATCGTCGAGTTTCGAAGCACCACCATCACCGTCGACAGCGAGTATGCGAAAGGACGAAGACGTTTCTACCATGACTGTAGACGAAAGGAAAGCTAGAGAAAGAAAGAAAGAGAAAAAGAGGAGAGAGAGAGAGAGAGAGAGAGAGATAGTGAAAGAAGAAGAAGAAGAAGTGGGATCGGTAAGGTAGGGAAAAGAAGAGGGGGTTGGGGAGGGAGGGGGATTGACGACGAAGAATACAAGTCTCTCTCTCTCTCGTCTGTTCTTTCGAACGAGGAATGGTTCGTCTGTCTTATGTGCCTTGTGTGTATGTGTGTTGTGTGTCGGTGTGTGTATCCTCGAAAGGGGGGAACCCTTCGAGTTCCTTCTCTTCGGCAACACTTCTAGCAGAACACTAGACTCGAGTAGATTCACCGAGACGGAACGTTCCGACTTACATTAGCGATCGTCCTCGAAAGAGGAAGTGCCAAAACGACTTTGAAGATACAAACGAGAACCAAATGTAAAGGATTATTTCCGTCATATTAGATTACACGATTGTTTGTTTGTTTGTTTGGTTGGTTGATTGGTTGGTTGGTTGATTGGTTTTTATGTAATTAAATTATTAACGTGATTATTAATTCGTTCGGTTAAGTCGAGAACGGATTTTATTTTGCATAACTTTGACAATAAATGTGACAAAGTTATGAAGAGAGAGAGAGAGAAAAAAAAAAAAAAAAAATAAAGATTTTTTAATTTTGAGGATTTCTTATGCTAATTATTTTCGTCTTATAGAATCGCGATTGATTGATGATTTAATTATGTATCAAGGTTAACGTGATTATTAATTCGATTGGTTGAAATCGAATAGATT
>NC_140812.1:9290000-9302500 GCF_050613455.1 Vespa mandarinia | reverse complement strand
ATTATCCATCATCATTACTCATCATTGATATAAGTTATATTAGTAAAAAAAAAAAAAAAGAAAAAAAAAAAAAAGAAAAAAAAAATAAACGAGCAAAAAAAAAAAGAAAAAAAAAATAAACAAACAAACAAACACTTACATCGCACACGTTAATAATATCGCTCGTCTCGTCATCCGGAGTGGCTAAGGGTGCACGGGGAGAGGAAGCAGCAAGGTGATCGTCTTGAGTCGACCTATCGCTATCGGTTATGATCGTTTCGTTAGTGTCCTCCCTTTCTATCGTCAATATTTCCTCATGGTGTCTCTCCTTTTCGATTTCAACATCCTCCTCGATTCTCGTTGCTTCCTCAACGGTCATCCACGAGTCGAATTTATTAATTTGATCGTTGGTAGAAGATCGATCGGTTTTATCGATCATAAATGATTCGACACGTTTGTTGGTCTCGGAATGGATAGCTACATTTTTGGCGCTTACGACAATCTCCGTTTTTTCTAACAAAATCGTTGAATCCGTCAATTGTTGTTGACGTGTATCATTAATTTCAAATCTTTCGAAGTTTCTCAAATCATTAGTCTCCTCAAAATCATATTCCTTTGTTGTATCTTTGTTATAAGTTTTTAACGATTGAACGTCGTTCCTAAGATCTATATCATCCTCCGAAAAACGTTTGTTATCATCGTCGTTATTACGTTCAATAACAATCGATTCGTTTTCCTCGCTCAATACACGACGTTCCATGTCTATGAATTCTTGGGTACTAGCTGCGTCGGTCGACGTTTCCGATTGGCTCAAAGTAACGTCGTCGAAACTTCTTGATTTATTCGACGAAACATCCTGTGGACTTTCGATGACCTTACTATTGTTGTTCGTAATCTCTGCGATCATAGTTGTAGATTCGTTAATCGATTGATTTCCAACGACGATATTATTATCGTCGTTACGAAAATATTCCATCTTATTATTATCTATTATAGATTCATTCGTATCGATAGTATTTAATTTATCATTGTTAATCGACGTCATAGAACATTTTTCAGGATCCTCAAAATTGTCGGAAAATTGTCCTTCCGATTGTTCACTCTCCTCTCGTTTGTTCATCCACGTATCATCCGTACGATCGATAATTTTCTTTTCAGATAATTCATCATCAATGATCTCAGTTTCAATGCGATCAAATGTATTGTTTGAGAATGATTTATTATCGATCAATCCCTCCTCCTCTTCCTCCTTCTCCTCCTCCTCCTCCTGTTGATACTTGTTGCGACAAGATAAAGGAGAAGAATTATCCATATAGTTAGAAATATTAATCTCTGTTGAGCGATTAGATTCAATATCAACGTTGTTATCGTCAATTTCAAATTTAACGTCATCGAGATTAGGTATTACATTTTCGTCGTATATTTTATTAGATCTTAGGAATAAATCCTTCTCAACTTTTTCGACATTCATCTCTTCCATTTTATCCTTATCATTCTCTTCCTTCTCGTTTATTTCACGATCGATCTGATCGATCATAAATGTTTCCTTTACATCATCGATCTTATCCTTATCAAAATCTACGAGTTCCTTTTTAATCTCGTTATTATGTTCTTCGGATTTTACATTATTGGTTATTATAGGCGATACGTGGCCATTTTGATAACCGTATGGTTCCTCGATCAACGCACAATGTTCTAATTCGGCAACAATGAAATCTGTATTAACCCGAAACTGATCGTCCTGTCGATCAAATAGAATCCTTTTTACCGTATCCGATTGACCGGATTGTTGTTGTTGTTGTTGTTGTTCTTCATCTTCTTCGATTTCATTCATTTTTACCAATCGATTCTTTTCATCCTCGATATTATCGATATTATCATCGTTATTATCATCATCTACAACGTCATTCTCGTCATCATCATCGTTCTTCTTATCCTTCTTTTTATCCCCGTTGTTTGAACATATTCTCAAGGCCAATTCATTTTCTATCAATTCCTGAAGGCTCTTGTCTTCCGTAGCCAATTCGTTGCGCGTGTTGTTAGTTAAAACGAGATCGTCCTCGTCATCGTTGTTGTCACAGAGAGATATTAGTTGCTTGTTATGTGTCGCGGTAATGTTATCCAAATCGATCAAACCGTTGTTAGATTGAACACCGCAAACCTCGTTCTTCTTGTTACTTACTACGCTTATTGACTTCTTCGTTGCAACCTCCGCCATTATTGCGCAAGTTGTACTCCACCCTCGCGCTAATTCACCCCCAGGACACCTGCGATCAAAGTAAAACAAAAAAAAAATCAAATCATTACGTTCGCCAAATTTATCTTTTTGTTTAACTTCTTTTATATATATATATATAAATTATATAAAAAATATAAATAATTTTATATATATATATATATATATATAAATTAATTAATCGCACCGTTTTCGATTTACGATGCATTACAGTTATAAAAAAAAAAAAAAAAAAAAAGTAAATATACTATGGGGTATATTTATTTGGTTTCATACGGAATGCTACTGTCCTTTGACAGTTCAACTGCAAAATATTCACCAAAAATAATTAAACAAATATATATATATATATATATATTTGCAAAAAGAAAAACAGAGATTTTTTTAGCGGCATCTTTTGCAGATGAGTACTGTAGCTAAATATTTTTATGGAACGTAAAAAAAAAAAATATTTGAAACGCATAGTT
The DNA here is from genome assembly GCF_050613455.1 of Vespa mandarinia. NCBI lineage: Eukaryota > Metazoa > Arthropoda > Insecta > Hymenoptera > Vespidae > Vespa > Vespa mandarinia. Next base: position 9,299,818 of record NC_140812.1, on the reverse strand, counting down.
GAAAACTTGTTGCAAAATTTCACGTTACGTTACGTTATGTTCATGTTCATGTTCATGTTCATGTTCAAAACCGTGCCAAAAATTTATCACGTACGTCATCATTTTATTAGAATAAATGCCGTCAGATATTGTACGACTATTGTTACAATACTTTTTCAAAAACCTTTTCGAATTTTATTTTATTAATATACGCAATAATCTCTTACAAAGTGACACAATTTGTTGAATTTCTATAACTCATTGTACTCGTGTATGTACTCATTGCATTCGCATTGATACTTTGTCAGGCTCGAAATATCGATTTCCAATTAAAAAAAAAAAAAAATAAAAAAAAAATAAAAAAAGAAAGAAAATAAAAAAAAAAATGTTTTACATTCCAACTTCTATATTCCGACAACAGCGTCCCACTGCGAAATAACTGCGAGATGCATATCACATTTTCCATCACGTCAAAATCTGGTAACTTTTTTCTTACTTTTTTTTTTTTTTTTTTTTTTTTTTTTTGAAACATTCTTTCACAAAAAGGAAATATAGAAGCGGAGTATATTTGATCGTATCCTATTTGAAATGAAACATCCTGTACTTTATGTTGATACTACGTAAAGTTTTCTAGATCGGGTTTATCTATCACAATCAAAATTCATTAATCATGTACAAGAAATTCCAATTAATTAAAATATAACAAATTGGTTTCTGATTATTCAGTTTTTATATATACAACTAATTCGATATAATTAATTTCAAGTATTAATAAATAGAAAGAAAAAAAGAAAATTAGAAAGATGACGATGATGATTATTATTATATTATTGTATTATTATTTATAGATGATTCTAACAGTATGATACTTTTGTAAAATTTATTTTCGAAATAACATAATAATAATAATAATAATAATAATAATAATAATAATAATAATAATAATAATAATAATAATAATAATAATAATTTGAAGATCGCATTAACCTAATAATATCCTTACAAAATAAAATATGCAATAAAAAGAAAAAACATATATATATATATAAATTAATTAATATACAAAAAAATATATATATACAATGTTTATTATACATATATATAAATTAAATTAAAATATAATATACATACAAAAAAAAAATACATTTAATCATTAAGTAATTTTGAATGAAAGAAGGTAAAAAAAAAAAAAGAAAAAAGATGTCGTCATGTAATCAATAATAGATCTTTTTAATGCCTTTACATTCATTCAAATTTATCGAGGTGAGCGCTCTCTCTATCTCTCTCTCTCTCTCTCTCTTTCTCTCTTTCTTTCTCTCTTTCTTCTAGAAAGACCACGAAATAATTTTCTCGTAATATTCAAAGGAGATAAACGGAAATATAGACAACTTTTCTAGAACTCGAGAAGAGCGGACGAACGGACGAACGAACGATCTAAGAGAACCTGAGGCCAGTCAGCGTTGTTGGCCGGCAAGCCAAATATCCTATTATTAGATATTCCCTACGTCCGCGTCGTTATGCTTTAACGACGACACCACCACCACTATCACCATCACCACCACTATCACCATCACCACCATTACCATCACCATCACTATCACCATTACAAGTAAGTATATTTTCAAATTGAAATCTGAAACTCTAGAATAGGTTATACCCTCTCCTAGTTTTCATTCTCCTACAATGTGTGTGTGTGTGTGTGTGTGTGTGTGTGTGTGTGTGAGTACATACGAATAAAGAATATTTCATTTTACAAATAAATGTAATGTCCAAATATCTTATTCTGCTCGTACCTATTGTTATTATAAACGAATTTTAAAAACAAAAATTGTTAGGTTATGTTTCGTTTTTTCTTTTTTTTTTTGTGTACATTTTGTTAAACTTTCAAGACGCCATAATTCGACGAAATATCGACGAAAATGTACACCGTAGATACACGTTCGATTCCTATTGATATTCTCTACAATTTTTTTTATATATATATATATGTATATATATATATATATACAAAGTATCTCACTTTACAAACGGATATATGATCAAATATATTCGTACTTATTAATTTTATAAATGAATTTTACAAATAAAAAAGACTTGTTAGGTTATGGTCCCTTCTTTTTTTTTTTTTTTTTTTTTTTTTTTTTTTTTCTTTATGTGTATACTTTGTCGAACTTTGTAGACAGCATAATTCGACGAAATGTCGACGAAAACGTACACTGTAAATACTCGTTAAATTTCTATTGATATTCTTTACGAATTTCATTTGCCCTTAAAATATTGATTTTCATTTGACAAAAAAAAAAAAAAAAAAAAAAAAAAAAGAAAAAAGAAAAAAAAACAATTAAAATCGAAAAGATTTTCGTCGGCTATATCTGTTTAAAAACGTGACACCCTGTATATACTTTGTCCAATTATCACGTTCGCAACGTATCGTCCTTCATTGTTAAAACGTTTAATGTCGAATGGGCCAGCCGGTGGGGCCCCAAATAGCCTTGTGTTCGTTCAAATCGTTGCGGTTACTTTGTATAAAATAAAACGCAACGATCATGAAACGCATCATAATAATATAATAATATCGTCGGTCGGTGCATAAATATAATGGAATTTTCATTATACATAGACAAAATGGCGGGGACCCAAACGAAAAATATTCTCATGTTCTTCGTGCCAAGCAATAATTTATTTGTCTTTTTTTTTTTTTTCTTTTTATTTATTTATTTATTTTCTTTCCCTTCATATACATATATTCATGTATAAAAATATTTTTTAATGCATTAATATGATCGAACGAAGGACGAGATTTGAATTTCGGAGATTTTTCGAGAGATCATCCGCCATTTTTCTTCAAGAAGTTTCTATAATATATGCGCATGATATATACCTCTCTCTCTCTCTCTCTCTCTCCTTCTCTCTCTCTTTCTCTCTTCTTTTTCTATCTTTATAGGAAACGAAGGGAATCAAAAATAGGAAAAAGAGAGAGAGAGAGAGAGACGAGAGGCTTGATAAATTCCAGCATAGAGCCCTCGCGAGTGTAACAGTTTATAAACATTCGGGAGACCAACTCGATTCCAGCGTAAACTAACACACAACACACACACAAAACCATAGAGAAAGAGAGAGAGAGAGAGAGAGAGAGAGAGAGAGAGAGAGAGAGTAGCTTCAAAATTAGAAAGTGGTCCGAACGTGGATGGAATCGCGCATGCCCAGCATTAAACCCAGTAGCGTTTTCTAAGGGCGCATGCGTCCCTTTCATTCTCCATCCTTTTCTCCTCTCTATTATATTCTCTCCACCTCACAAAAAAAAAAAAAAATGAAAAAAAAAAAATAACTATATCTACGTACCCACGTATTTATGACAAAAAAGAAAAAAAAAATAAAGAAGTAAAAAGATAAAAGAAAATAAATAAAAAAAAAAAAAAAAAAAAGTTATCCTTAAAAAAAAAAGATCCTTAAATACGCACTATAACGTTTTGAGAACTCTTCTCCGATCCAACATACATACACGTATCTAAATAAAAGTAATCTAAATAAAATCATCAATCACAGATTGTATCTACATAAACGTAATCTAAATAAAATCATTTATACACGTATATTAACTGTTTCATTTAACTCTATTGTCCTTTTCATCATTTCATCCTTTCATCATCCTACCTTTCTTTTTTTTTTTTTAACACACGTCTCTCTCTCTCTTTCTCTCTCTCTCTCTCTCTCTCTCTCTCTCTCTCTTTCCGGATACAGGCATATATACATACACCCTGTTCAAGTTATATCTCCATCTCTTTCTCCGACGTTACTCCGAGGTCGTTCTTCGGGTTCACGACCGACTCTGTGCTAAGTCTCTCTCTCTCTCTCTCTCTCTCTCTCTTTCTCTCTCTCTCTCTCTCTCTCTTACTCACTCAACACTCAGTCGAAAATTCTCTTTCTCTTTCTCACTTCTATACGACTCATTCTATCTCTTTCTCGCTTCTTTACGGCTTCTCTCCTCTCACTCTCTCTTACTCTCACTTAAGACTCGGTCGTAACTCTCTCTCTCTCTCTCTCTCTCTCTCTCTCTCTCTCTCTCTCTCTCTCTCTTTCTCCCTTTCTTAGGTTTTCTCTGCTCTTACTCTAACTCGTTCAAATCTCCCCCTTTATTTTTAGAATGACACACTACCGCGATTAAATGATGCGCGAGCATCGCACCATGGCATACTGTGTCGCCGGAAAAGCCACTCTGACCAAAGGCGGCATGGTCGAATGAAACGAAACGAAACGAAACGAAACGAAACGAACGTAGGAACGTAGGAACGAACGAAAGCGATAGTCCACTTTTGTTTTCTCACCGTCGAATAGCTTACTCTACTGTCAGACGTCTATCGTAAGGTACCCTTCTCCTTCTCCTTCTCTCACTCTCTCTTTCTCTCCCTGTCTCTCTCTTTATCTTTATCTCTGTCTTTCTCTCTCTCTCTCACTCTCCCTCTTTCTCTCTCTCTCTCTAACTGTCTTATTCTCATTCTCTTTCTCTATCTCTATCTCTTGGTTACGTAAGGAACAGACTTTCCTCGGTGAAAGAGATATTGTTTATCATCGCGCTGCATTGAGAAGTATGCATATGCACTTGAGAGTGATCTTTAAAAGTTTGTTTATACACCCTCTTAATTCTAATATTGCATTTTGTTCTCTTTTTTAACATTGCACTTTTCTTTTCTTGTCGAATATAATGAATTCCTTTTCTAAAATGCGCTGCGTATTTTTCTTTTCTCTTTTTCCTTTCTTTTTTTTTCTTTTTTTTTTTTTTATTTTTTATTTTTTATTTTTCTGTCGATGTTAATTTTTTTTTTTCTTTTTATATCATACGCAGAATCAATTATGTATTTATAATAATATACTATTTCGTTTCTATTGCATATAAAAAATATTTTCTTCTATACAAATATTATATATATATATATATATATATACTTATTTATTTATTTATTTATTTATTCGTATCGTAAATTTATTCATATCAAAAGTTCCAAGATGTTTTTCAAGGATCACTTCTTCTCGTGACTTCGTTAGTTCAAAAGAAAAGAAAAGAAAAAAAAAAAGAAAAAGAAAAAATAAAAAAGAAATACTCGAAGAAAACTTTTCGATCAAATTCATTGATCACTTAATGCACATTATAATCTGTATGTTCACGATAATAATATTCGTAGAAATTTGTTAATAAACGTATTCTATTTGTTCACAAAAGTTACGAAGGAAGGGAAAGAAGAAAAGATAAGAGATAAAATATAATCTACTTCGTGATCCCAAATAGCACGACGATATTATCTCAAAGAAAATAAATAAGTTAGTAAGGTCTAAGAGCTTTCACTCGAACGATTACATCGGTTCTCCTCCCCTTGTACTTACTTATCCCTTTTCCCCCTTCAAAAATTCACCCCTTATCTCCTTTTCCCAGATGTTACGACTCTACATCCCCAGTATCCCACGTTAATAAATACAAATTTCTAGATACATAAGTGTGTGTGTGTGTGTGTGTGTGATATGTGTGTATTATGTATGCGTACATATATATATATATATATATATATATATATATATAAGAAAGGATCTAGTATATATTCTAGTATCTATTCTGTATACTTTAGTATCTAAGTTTAGTATAATATTTTTTATCCCACATAAAATTTTTCGACCAATCCTGGATAAGAAACAAAAGGCCAAAGTAAAATAATATTTTTATATATAAAGGCGACCTGCATTAAGGTCGATAATTTAATATTAATCTTTTGTTGGTTTCGTTGAAATTCGCATTTATTTTTGTTAAATTATTTTTATTAATTTTTAATTTGTCATCTAAAGAGATATTATGCTTTACAATTTTTTTTTTTTTTTTTTAATATTAAATATCGAATAATTTTTTTCATTTCAATTTGTACGATTTTTTGTTTTGTTTTATTTGGTATGTTTGTATTTTTTTCTCTCTTCTTTTTTTTTTTTTTTAATAATTTTGACTTAAATATCGAAAATATATTTCTTTCCTTTCATATATACACACACGAGTAATCTTTTGATATTAATAATATATTATTATCTTTTGATCTCTGTTGCAATTTTCATTTATGTGATTATCAATATTTTATTTGCTATACCCATTGAACAATTTGACTTTATATCAATTATTTCGAAGTTCACGAATGATCGAATACATATATATATGTATATATATATATAATTTCTTTTATCGTTTCTCCTATCAACACGGATCAATACGGATTATATTAATAAATTTTAAACTTTTTCCTTCTCTCTCTCACCCCTCCCCCTGCCTCCTTCCCTCTCCACCCACTCCCGATTTTTTTTTTTTACATATTATTACAAAAGATTTTATTTCGACGTATATTGAATAAAATGAAATTTCCATCGATAATCGACTAGTACAAATTTTTCCTTTCGATATTTCGATATATACAAAAAAAAAAAAAACAAAAAAAAAAAACAAAAAAAAAAAAAATTTTATTATTCCATGATTTTAAATGTAAACACATGTAGTAGTCGGACTGGAGATAATAGAAAAAAATTAAAAAAAAAATATGCGCACACAAACAGTACCCACTCCCACGCATTTTCTTTTTTTCTCTTTTTTTTTATTTTTTTTTTTTTTTTTTTTTTTTTTTTTTGCATCCGGCCACGATATGTTGCAATTCTATCTATATATTCATCTGCTTTTATACGCGTGCAGGCGTATATATGTGAGTCTACGTATATACCTGAGTAGATTACATGCAAACTTAAACCGGATAATAAACGCATTCCTTGAATACCTGAACGGCGCGCTTAGCAACGTTTAGGTCACACAACGTTTGGCTATTTTCAAAGACGTCTATTAATAATTTGTACGACGTGCTTTCTGCCCAAAGATTCCTGGCAATTACGGAAAATCGCGGACTATATTGCATTTATCTTATTCCCACCGTTTATCGATCGAATCGATGGAATTCAATTAATCGAATCAAAACGTAATATACATGCTTTCACGAAGTTAAGTATAGAAATACGTATGTACGTAGATAAACATGATTTCATTTATTTTATTTTATTTTATTTTATTTTATTTTATTTTATTTTATTTATTCGTACATAATGTAATTTATATAATAAAATCTTTATATATATATATATATATATGACATGAAATTAATTGTAAATAAAAACAAAAAAAGAATTAAATGTATATGTGTGTATATATATACGCACACACTTGAAATGTAATAAAATGTATGTATAAAAATGAAAAAAAAAAAAAAGAAAAAAAAAACACATACATAAACATGAAATGAAATAATATCTACGTGTACAACAAAATCTAATGAAATGAATGAAAATAAAAAAGATACTAAAAAAACACGTCGGACATGTATATGTATCGTAATAAAATGAAATGAAATAAATACGTATATACATACCAGCACAATCACAAATAAACATACAGTAGAAAATATATATGTATATATTGATAAAAAATAATATAAAATGAAATAAAATACGTATATACCTGAATCGAAATAAAATGAAATGAAATATAAACGTATGTATATCATAGATACAAGAAAAAAAAAAATATATATATATATATTTTTATTTTTATATAGCGTTTATTATACGAGCTCGTAAAATAATGTCTGAAGAATTTACAAGAATCATCATAAACGTCGTAAGTAAATAATCTTTATAAATTATCATTTCAAAAAGATTTTAAAAATATATCATAGTTAATATTAGAATTTCGTCGACATACGATCCTAAAGATGATATAAGAATATCTAGCTTCAAATATCATGAGAGACTTTTCCTTTACACACACACGCACACACGCACACACGCACATCATATATACCAAATAATAAGGGATATTGAATTACTAAAAGAGAAACTAAAAGAGAAACGAATATGTTTCGTACGTACATAGATACATACACACTCGATACTAGTTCATATCATTTGCATAACGTTGGATTATTTTGTAAGAAAAGAAGAAATAAATTAAACAAAAATAAAAGAAACTATCAATATAAACAGTTATATATATATATATATATATATATATATATATATATATATATATATATATATATATATATATATATATATATACATATATAGATAGTACGAACTTATCCTGGTCTTATCGAGGATTAATTAAAATTCTTGATAAAGGTAAAAAAAAAAAAAAAAAAAAAAAAAAAAAAAAAAAAAAAAAAAAAAAAGGAAAAAGAAGAAAATTAAATAAATAACATGGAAAAAAATAAATATACAAATAAATAAATTAAAATGAAAGAGACCATCGTAAAACGAGTTGTAAAAAGATATCTTTAATATAGATCATTAAGACAATGATTCAACGTTATTTTCATTAGCAAGAAACCAGTTGGCAATATCTCTCTCTCTCTCACTCTCTCTCTCTCTCTCTTTCTCTCTCTTTTTCCACTCTCTTTATCTATCTCTATCTTTTTCTCTCTGCGGGTATTAATTAACTCGGTTTATGCGATCGAACGATCGCAGAGATCAATGCTTTCATCATAGCTAAACGATTATGTTCGTGGAAGAAGTAATGATTAGCTTCTATGTGTATTTATATGTATCTGTCTGTGTGCGTTTATGTGTGCGACACATTCGTGAACGACGATGCAAATTTACATTGCCACCCTTTGTCTAGGAGTTCAATGAATAATTTATAGGCTAAGCTTTTCGATCGACACAGAATTCGTGATAGGTCCCCACCCAGGTAGTTTTTCGATTAACGTATTTTACTTTGCATATATAGGGTAATCGTCGAATTAAACTCATCTGCAGAAATCGATAGGGGAAAAAAAAAAAAAAAATAAATAAAAACAAAAAAAAAATGATAGACAAGAAAAAGTAAAGAAATAATATGATAAGAACAATGATAATAATAATTTTAAGCGTGACGACAATTGAGATAAAAACATTTTCATTGTTTATTTCCGACGAACGTAATCGTAAGAACGATAAGAAAATTGATTAGAAAAAAATTGATAATATATGTATTTATATACATATAAAAAAAAAAATAAATAAATAAATAAAAGGAAATATTAATAAGAGTGCAAAAATCGATTTGAAAGAAATATTTCAGTGTTAACAAAAAGAGTGCGTGTTTAATAGTTTATGTACGTGATCGAAAAAAAAAGAAAGGAGAGGAAAATTAATAACAAAATAAAAAGAAAAATCAATCAATCAAACAATCAATCAATCAATCAATCAATCAATTAATCAATCAATCAATCAATCACAGTCGAATAACCAATCAATCAATAAAAATATTAATGAAAATGTAAATTACCGATATCAAAAAATGTTTCAAGTGTTAACAAGAAAATAATAAGTATGCGTTTCGTAATTTGTCTCTAATGTGTGTTGTCAAAGAAACGGGTAGAAAATATATAACGAAAAAATTATGATACGTCATAATTAGGAAAAAATTATGATACGTCAAAGAGAGGAAAAGAAAAAAGAAAAAAAAAAAAAGAAAGAAAGAAAGAAAGAAAAGCCATGATAAAACTCCATATCTCAAATATTTCGTTAATCCTCGACATCGTAAGTGAAATTAAAAAAAAAAAAAAAGAAAAAGAAAAAATTAGAAAAAAAAAAAATAAGAGAAAAAAGAAAAGAAAGAAAGAAGTGATACGAATGTAAAAATAGAGCATTAAAAACTAGAAAAAAAGAAAAAAAAAAGGAAAAAAGAAAATAGAAAGAGATAGACAGACACAGAGAAAGAGGGAGAGAAAGCGAGACGAATAAAAAATGGCGTCGATCGTAAAGTATGATTCATAGAAAAATTCCACGCG
>NC_140812.1:9280000-9285000 GCF_050613455.1 Vespa mandarinia | reverse complement strand
ATAAAAACAATTGGAATGAATTCCATGCATTTATAAGAACAAAAAAAAAAAAAAAAAAATAAAAAAAAAAATAAAAACAAAATGACTGCGCGGATCTTTATAATGAAAAGAATAAGTCGAATCATGTGATGGAGTTTAATGAATTTAAGAAAAGCAATAAATAAATACATAAATAAATAAACAAACAAAATGGATGCTCAACTTTTGACGATGGTGTTAAAATGCATTGTCAGTAATCAGACCGATAGGAACGATACGACGGAATATGATGCGTTTAAAAGGAAAAAAAGGGAGCAAAATGGCCGTCTGAATCTTCGCGATATTTAATCACCACATTCGTGTTCTTTTAATCGCACCGATATAAAGATCATACGAAAAAAAAAAATCGGCTTATTTATAAATACCAAAATGGCCGCTCGAATATCACGATAATACTAACACATCAGTTAACATATGTTCGAGTTGAGTGAGGGCAAAGTACGCAAGTACAAAAGGTATCATCGAAAGTTTGTTGATACGAATTTCAAAAATAACCATCTGCTTCTCTCATTTGAGAGAAAGAGAGAGAGAGAGAAAGAGACAGAAAGAGAGAGTAGTTTAAATAAAAAGGGCAAATGGAAAAGGAAGGAGAGAAAAAAAGAAGAAAAAATAAAATAAACAAAAAAGAAAAGAAAAGCAGAGGGGGTAGGTGAAATTGAAAAATTGAAAGGAGAAAAATAGAAAAGAGGAAGAAAAAGAAAAAAAGAAAAAAAGAAAAGGAAAGGAAAAGAGCAAACGGTCTAACGGCACCAACGACATCTGCATATTCTATTTAAATCATCGAGAAATGCAGAAATCATGCGAAATCCGGTACAGTCACTTCTAAAAGCTTATTTTCATGAAAGCCGAGATATTATTCGAGACCGTAATAGGTCTGTAAGATTTAACGAGATGTTCTGGTATTACCGCTGGTATTACCGGCGACGTATTACGAAACAGCGAGCATCCAACGATCTAAAAATATCTCTAAGATATTCCAGGCGAAGTTCGTTTCTCAAATGCGATCCCTAAGCGCAAGAACGCGAGAGTCCCTCGGGCAAAGGTCGAACACCATCAAAACCACCCCGCAATATACATATATTGCAGGGTGATAATATATATACATATACAAATATATAAGTACATATAGCTAGTAATGTTAACTAGACATATACTAATATCTATTAATAGTAATAGAAAATATATATGAATAGGAAATATATTGTATATTTTAATATAAAGTATTAAAATGAAAAGAAAAAAAAAAAATATATATATATATAAAATAAATATATATAATATAGTATGATATAGTATAGTATATGTGTGTGTTTATTATATACATATATATATATATATATATATATATATATATATATAATTATTTATAAAGTACATCTATATAAATTAATATCTATATACATATTATACTACATACTATATTGTTTATTGGTATATATGTTTATTACTATATAAAAAAAGAAAATATATCACAAAATATATATAATTCATCTTTTCTTAAATAATAATAATAATAATAATAATAATAATAATAATAATAATAATAATAATAATATATATATAATATAAAAATATAAATATACATACATGTGTGTGTGTAACAAATAACTTCATAAAAAAAAGAATAAAAAAAATAGATAAAGAGAGAGAGCGAGAGAGAGAGAGATAGAGAGAGAAAAATAAGGACCCTAGAGAATCGATCGATCGAATCGGATTCGATCATCGACGAGTCGATTCTAGCAACATCACTTGGGATCCTATCGGCTTGCGCATGCGCACTCGCGAATGGCCGGTAGAGCCGGATGAAGCCGAGCCGAACATAGCCGAGGCGCAAGAGAGGGTGAACGACCGCACGAGAATTGATATTCCCAACATTCCAGAGAACGATGAAGATGACCAAGTGCGCTCGCGAGACCATTACCGGTCCATGTTTCCCGTCATCATCATCATCAACATCAACATCAACATCATCATCATCACCATCACTATCACCATTATTATCATTAGTGTCATCATTGTCGCCATCATTATCGTCATCTTCGTCGTCATCATTATCATTATCGTCACCATCGTCGTTATCATTATCATTATCGTAATCATCGTTGTCATCATTATCATTATCGTAATCATCGTTGTCATCATTATTATTATCGTAATCATCGTTGTCATTATTACCATTATCGTAATCATCGTTATCATTATCGTCATCGTAGTAATCATCATCATCATCATCATTAGTAATGTAATTATTCTTTTTCGATTTTTTTATTATCCTTATTTATTATCTTTATTCGAGGTTTGATCAATCAATTATTATTGATCTTAAATATTAATGAATGAAAATAATTTTCGTGTTTCAATTGATTAGAATTTTATCTCGCGCAATCATTCGAATAATATCTTTATGTTTTTATCATTATTCGGATTGATAATAATGAAATAGAGAAATAGTATTTTGATTGATGTATGTAATACTGATTATCATACGAATTTTATATAAATCGATAAATCAACCTGATGTTTTATTATGTAGCATAATTATGTAATATAATCTTTGTTATACTTTATAATATAATACAATACACATACACAGACATATAAACACACACACACACAAACACAGACACACAAATGAAAACTATTATATCATATTTTAATATAGTTACGTATATTCTTATATTTATGTATTATAATTTTAATAAGTAATATATTTTTCGAAATATATATTTTTAATATTATTTTAATATAATAATATTTATTATATATATATATATATATATATATATATATATATATGTATATAGAATTTATACAATATCACTTATTAAAATTGTAATACATGCAAATAATTATATTTCCAGTTTATCCCAAAAATATTTAATTTATAAATTTATATACACAAAAATAATTTTTATTTATATAATTTATAAACCTGAATTATATTCAATTCTAAAAAAAAAAAGCTGGATATATTTAAAATCGATTAACATTTCACTTCCATTTAAAAATGATCAATAATACTTCTGTATTAACTAAAATTTTAAAATAAATCCAATTAAATTCGAGAAACATTTTAATTTAAATATTTTAATTAATTAATCCATATATCATATTAAAATATAATATATTACACATACATATACGTTTTTTATTTATTTTTTTTTTTAAACATATATCACTCCTATTAAAAATATAATATATTACGTATCAATATATAAAAATATATTATATTACATAAAATATGTAATATAAATTTATTTCATCAATATTCCATAATATCCCTATAAAATCTCGTTTGAAATCCCTCTTTTCGTATGTTCTCGTATAAAAGCAATTAAAAAAAAAAAAAAAGAAAAAAAGACACGAAAGTGAGAGAGAGAGAGAGAAAGAGAGAGAGAGAGAGAGAGGAAGATAAACGATGCATTACGCAAGTCCACGTCACGTTCCCAATTACGAGCGTTTAACGGACTAATTAATTTAACACGCGCAAGTGACTCGCGAACGAGTCATTGCTATTGTTCCTTTGTTCGCTTATTGATTCTCTCTCTCTCTCTCTCTCTCTCTCTCCTTCTCTCTCCTTATCTTATAATATTTTTTTTCAAAGAAATAAAGAAAGATCAGCAAAATAAAAGAAGTGATATCTTGATTCTCCACATCGACTCCTCATATTGATCTAATCATATTAGAGATTTATAATAATTGCTTATTTTCTTTTTTCTTAATTTTTTTGTCTCCCTTCTTTTCTTTTTTTCTTCTTTTTTTTTTCTTCATTCCTAACCTTCTTTCTTTTTCCAAAATGGTTCCTTTTTATTTTGTTCCTTTTATTCTTTTTTCCTTCTATTATTTATATCATTTCTAAAAATTTGCAATGAATGTTATTAATACTTTGACTGTCATACGATTCAAGGATGACAGGGCCAATCTTGACTTTGCCAATTTTATTTAAAACCTTCGTAATATTTATTTACGCATTTAGACGCGTACCGAAAGACCGCAGTCATCGGTCGTAATAAGAATATGATTTAATGTCCGTCGGTTTGTAATAAGAATATGATTTAATGTGCAATGAAATGAAAAATAAAGAAATGAATAAATAAATAAATAAATAAATAAATAAATAAGTAAATAAATGAAAACGATCTCGTGACAATATTATTTCAAAACGATTTCAATGGAGCACGTTATATTATTTTTTTTTTTTTATCTTTATAAAGATTAACATTAAAAAATGATAAGCGCATAGGAAAGAGTGGAAATAAAATTTTACATAAAAAATATAAATGCTTATATTCGAAATACATTTTGTATAATAATGAAGGATATTTTTTTCTTTTTTTTTTTTTTCTTTCCTTTTTTAAGAAATTAACAGGTCGACCAAGGGAATATAAATGACATGAATCATGATTCATTCTCATATTTGTTTTTCAATTTCTTAATTTTTTTTTCCTTGATCCTCGTTTTAAAAATTACGTTTCGTTTTTTTTTCTTTTTTCTTTTTTTTTTTTTTTTTTTTTAATTCCATTCATTCATACCTATTTATTAATGTCAAATTAATAGAATATAAATCATATGATCCTTACGAATTACAAATCGTACGTAGGATTATTATAGGATCATCAAAAAAAGAAGGAAAAAAAAAAAAAAAGAAAAAAAGAAAAAAAAAATAATTCCTTTTCTATACATCATAAATAGAGATATAAAAACTAAATTATATATTATATCAAAACTATCCAAAGTTCAATATCATCAAAAATATATTTTTCGATAATACTGATCAAAGCACAAATAATTCATTCCAGTTTCACTTCCCTATTTGATTTTTTATAACTCGTTAATTATTTTTTTTTTTTCGTTTTCTTTTCTTTTCTTTTTCTTTTTTTTCTTATTGCTCGTTTAATTTCGCACAATAAAAAAAATTACGTAGAATAAATATTATTCTCAAATCAACGTGCTCGATCTTT
>NC_140812.1:9245000-9275000 GCF_050613455.1 Vespa mandarinia | reverse complement strand
TATAGATTTTATATTAAAATTAATTTTTAGATATATAATCAATAATTATACCGTACGAATCTGTAAAAAAAAAAAGTAAAGAAAAAAGAAAAAATATTTTCTTATTTTTTTTTTCGTTAAGTACTGCGCGAAATATTTCAAATTTTCGAGATAATCGGTACACCCTATATATATTTCTATTGGCAACTACTATAGAGTACTATCATTACTATAACACGTCGTGAAAACTCTCTTTCCGGGATGGATAAACGAACTATGTAAGCGTGTTAGAAAAACGTTAGACGAAGTAGCACAACGACTCTACTCTAAACCGCTTTTCCGAACACCAGAAGCATATATATATATATATACGTTTTCTGAATTGAAAAAGAAGATACTATCTAATCGTTCTAATCGTACGACAGTATTTCAATTAACTTCGCTTCCGGGATACTTAACTATATGATTAGAGTTATTTATTTTTACTGGTCTGAATTTTTTGTTTTTCATTTTATATCTTTAATAATAATATATCTTAAAGTAAATTATACATACATACATACATACATACATACATACATACATACATACATACATACATACATACATACATACATACATACATACATACATACATACATACATACATACATACATACATACATACATACATACATATATATATATATATATATATATATATATATAAGATCTGAAAAAAATTCAAGTATTTTTATTTTTATTCTTTCCAAATTTTATTCATGCTTTCATTTATTTACAAAAAAAAAAAAAGTCATGAATCTAAAAACACCATAAAAAAAATAACTTCCAACTCTTTATCAGGAACATAAAATTATCTATCACCACTACCACCCATCACTTCTCCCACCGAAGAAATTAGATTAACCTTACAATAAAAAAAAAAAAAAAGAAAAAGAAAAAAATAATAATAATAATAAATAAAATGATGATAATAACAATAATAAAAATAGAGATAAAAACTTAAAAATAGAAGAAGAAACTAAGAGAGAGAGAGAGAGAGAGAGAGAGAGAGAGAGAGAGAGAGAGAGAGAGAGAGAGAGAGAGAGAGAGAGAAAATAAAGAACATAAACTGAAGAATTTTATCTGTACCTCGAGGCACACAAATCAAAACTAACACTTTTATTTTAGCAATAATTTTATGTATTATAAAAAGAACAGTTTATAACGACTACAATAATATTCGCCATTGAACGATTTTATAACTTCGATTTCTCCATACATACATATACATACATATACATACATATACATACATACATTTATATGTTTATATATATATATATATATATATATATATATATATATATATATATATATATATATACGATATTTTACGTACATATCTAATCACGTATGGATAGCGTGGGAACGAGTCGAGAGAATGATCGTTACGAATTCGTTCACCCTTTTTCCCCTGCCCCTCACATCACCACCACTAACAACACCCAATCCTCATCTCCTCCTCCTTTTCTCTCCCTCTCATTCTATCTCTCTCTCTTTCTCTTTCTCTACGGTCCCTAGCTCTCTCTAATTTGTGTTATCGCGAGGACGCTCGTTATTTATTTTTTACAATCATTTTTTTTTTCTTCTTCTTCTTCTTCCCCTTTCCCCTTTCACGTTTCATATAATCCTTATATTACTCTATCCTCAATCCTAATAAGGTGGTGTTCATTTTCTCCCTTTTTTATTATCTCCCTTTTTTTTTTCTTTCATGTCAATTCTTTTTTTTTTTTTTTTCCACTTCGTTTCAATAATCGACTAGTACATTTGAATGAACTATAATTCTTCATAGGGTATATATTCAAAAGACAATCCTTGAAAATATCTGTGGATGTTTTTTCATTTTCTTTTTATTTATTATTTTTCTTTTTATTTTTGTTTCCTTTTTTTTTTTTTCTTCCTTTTTTAGATCACTAAAGTACAATACTCGGCTCATAATTCATAATTCAATAATGAACTATAATTCTTCATAGGGTATATATTCAAAAGACAATCCTTGAAAATATCTGTGGATGTTTTTTCATTTTCTTTTTATTTATTATTTTTCTTTTTATTTTTGTTTCCTTTTTTTTTTTTCTTCCTTTTTTAGATCACTAAAGTACAATACTCGGCTCATAATTCAAAAGTTAATGCGATTATAATAATTATAGTACTAGTAGTATATTATATAATAATAATAATAATAATAATAATAATAATAATAATAATAATAATAATAATAATAATAATAAGAATAAGAATATTATTAATTCATTGATAATCCATTGTATTGTATTGTTATATAAAAATATTATACAATGCAATTTTTTTCTACAATGTAACATTTATTATAAAAAAAACTTTATAATTAATCGAAATCTTACAATTTACAATTACAGTATAACATAATAATCATATTATAATTATACTTTAATCGTAAGTTACAACGCGACACGATTTTTTTTTTTTGCTTTTCCTTTTTCTTTTTTCCCTTCAGAAATAACAAGAAGAAAACTTGATTGTAAAGAGTTAATAAGAACTTTCATCTCTTCCTTTCCCATCACTCTCCCTTCCACCCTCTCTCACCCTTTTTTTTTTATATCTGTATCTTTACTTCTCTTTTCCTTTTATTTTTTTCCTTTCCTATTTAACGTCTAGTCTCATCGTCAGACGCTTTTTAAAAAACTCTACTAAGGACGGCGTGTTTTGAGGAAGACAAAAAATGAGAGAAAATAGTCAAAAGAACGAGACATATGTATTCTTCTCTCGGTTCTCTCTCTCTCTCTCTCTCTCTCTCTCTATGTATATATATATGCATCTCTCTCTCTTTTTATCTTTTTGTGAATACAGATCCGTTCGGTTGCTTACATGTATATATTTCTTTTAGCATGTATGCGTTATAAGCACTTAAGAACAATGCGCTATTACTCGTAGAAATTCATCCCCGTCGGTTTATATATATATATATATATATATATATATATATACATTTTCTCTCTTTTCATTTTTTTTTCCTATTTTCTTTTTTCTCTCTTCATCTCTCCTTTCTTTTCTTTTCTTGTGTTTTTTCTTTCTTTCTTTCTCTCTCTCTCTCTTTCTTTCTCTTTCTTTTTGTTATACTCCTTTTTGCCTTCAATGCTTTCAATGCTAACGTGCCTTTAAATTCTACCTGTCGCACGAACCCCAAGAATATTTTATGCTCGTCTTCTTTTCATTTTTACGTGTGTGTAATACATATATCCATCTATCTATATACCTATGCACATATATACATATATATATATATATGTATTTATACATGTATATACATAATCATGATGATGATGATGATGATGATGTTTATGTGTGTGTCTTTTGTGTATGTATGTATATATATATATATGTGTGTGTGTGTGTCGAGATCGTACGCACTGGACCAACCACGAGAGCCTGAAGAAGCTACACGAAAGAACATAACAAACCTGTTTATCACGTTTCACGACGTTCTATGCAATGTATCGGTGTCTGTATCCGATTTACGTAGTCCTATCTTCAATCTCACATTTAACCCTTTTCAGAAAAACTTCTTTTGGATATAGAAAAGGGAAGAAAAAAGTTAGTTTCTCTCTCTCTCTCTCTCTCTCTCTCTCTCTCTCTCTCTCTCTCTCTCTCTCTCTCTCTCTCTCTCTCTGTCTATCTTACTTTCTTTCTTTCTTTTTTTTTCAAACTTGAAAAAAGTTTACTTCAACATATTAGAGAAGTTGAAGTATCGAGGTAAATGATGTGCCTAAAATGTTTCCTTTTTTCCCCCCTTTTTCTTTTTATTTATTTTTTTTTTATTTTTTTTTTATTTTTTTTTTTATTTTTTTATTTTTTTTTTTTTTTCTTTTTCTTAATATATGACTTTATTCGTGATTTTTATTACACGTTCGTTCGTTAGTTCGTTCATTTGTCGTTTATTATATATACGAATATATTGTTTATAATGTTTCTTTGTATCGTTATATTATTTAGTTATATAGTTATTATTGTGTTAATATTCTTTTTCTCTTCATTAACTTTTTATTTTTAGTTTTATTAATTCTATTCTATCTTATATATTTATTTATTTATTTTTTTTTTTTTCAATTGAATACAACATAAATAGAGAGCTTTAGAAAAATGTAAAGTTTTACAATCACAATAAATTAACAATCAAACAAAACTAAAATATGAATGAGTATTATAAAATATCTGAGTATGTGTATGTGCGTGTGCGTGAAACCAATTTAGAAATATTTAAACATTTCAAACTAATTAATTAATTAATTCAAATTAATTAATAATATTAATATTATTAAAAAAAAACAAAAAAAAACAAAAAACAAAGAAAAAAAACAAAAACAAAATCGTTAATATAACGAAATTAAAATTATCAATATATTAATATTACATTATAATCTAATAATTTTTTTCTATAATATTATAGACCATCAAATAACAATAATTATGTATAATAAAGAGTAACAGAATCAATATCTCCATGTATTATAAATATCTCCATGTATTATACATAAATATGAAATAATCTGAATCTCGATAATATATAATCGAAATATACGAGATATACCGTATAAAATAAATTTTATATAAAATAAATAAATTCCAATTTTTTTATAAAGATTAAACAATATCCTCGATACATAATGTATATTCTCGTATGTTACATGCATACACGTATACAGATATATATAAACATATTAAACTTATTAGTGATTAGAAGAGATCACTGTGTATTATTATTGCTGCCAACGTTTCTCTATACGATCGAACTTGAACTCTTGTTATTTATGACTGTCTTGTTGGCGCTCTTTCTCTCGCTCTCTCTCTCTCTCTCTCTCCACCTCTCATACCTCCACCCCCCCGCCTCTATCTCCTATCTCACCTCCCACCTCTCACCTCTCACTGTCTCTTTATTATCGCACAAACACAAATGTATGTACATAATACATAATAATATACGTGATACGGACCACGCATCGAAACATCTTAATCAAACGTGTTTCATTCGACATCAAGAACATAAGCCAGCCACCAGTGTCGTACTAACGTATAACGACAGTTATTTAAAGTGCATCTAATTATACAATTAGCGGTCAGTGTACTTCTCTGACGCTTTTACCCAGACTTCGCACACATACTCAAACAGAAACACAAACGTGTACATATATATATATATATATATATATATATATATATATATATATATATATGTATGTATATGTGTGTGTGTATGTGTATGCATGTATATGAACACATGTATATTATTTTGCAAGATGGATATAATTATATTATTTTCGTATGCGAATGCATTTAACTTTCATAGATCTTTTAATTATTTTATCTTCGTGATTACAAATCGTCGTTTCAAATAAAAAAAAAAAAAAAAAAATATCGAATAAAATAATGTCGACAATATCTATTGATTTATCTTTTATTTATATATATTATTTTATATATTATATATATGTATAATTTATTTTATATATTATTAATTAATAATATATAAATTAATGAAATAAATACATAATATATTATAAATTATTTTATATGTTATATATATATATATATATATATATTTTTTTATTTTTATTGTATTTTTCTTTTCTTTTTTTTTTCTTCATATATTCTTTCCTTTCAAAGGACTGCTGCGGAGGGAGAGGGTGGAAAATATTTTTATTATTTTCTCTTTTTCCTTTATTTCTTTCGTTCACGAATTTGAATTTTTGTCGTTTCTATTTTCATTTTTGTCGTTTTATTTTTTATTCTTTCCTTTTTTTTTCAATCTATTTATTCCTTTTCTTTTTTTTTTTCTTTTTTTTTTTTTTTCAAAGAGAAATTGAGGACGGTTGACAGGGATGGCGACAGGGAGGGGTGAGGGGTGTTGAATAAAAAGATATAAAAAATTTAATACTATATTGGTATAGCCATTATCAATCTCCGTTATGTGCATGATAATAAATAATATCACGTTCCATCTTTGCACACCATTAATTTCGATGTCGTTTTACGGTATGTTGCGTTCGTTACATTCGATCATACTTATACATATCGTATGTTCATACTAGTGATGTCCAGTGCATATATATATATGTATATGTTCGTGTGTGTGTGTGTATATGTTCCGTTTAATTACGATCTTTAGTTTTAATAAATATTTTTTATGATTTTTCTCTCTCATTTTTCTCTCTCATTTTTTTTTTTTTTTTTTTATATCTTATTTTATGCAAGAATAATTATTTTTATAAAAAAAATATATACTTTCTTTATTTTATATTATTATTATTACTATTATTATTATTATTATAGTTGTTATTGTTGTTCTTGTTAAATATTATTACTTTTATTTTTATTAAATATACACATATAAATATATATGTATATACTTACTTAATAAATATATAAATATTATTTGTTTAAAAAATATTTCAAACGAACTTATTTTTACATAATTAATCATTATTTTATAATAATAGAATATATTGATAAATAATTATTGTTCATTAAACAATACGATTTTAAATCATTTTCTTATCGTTATGATCATTATTAATGCATTAGTGAACACCACTGACAATATATATTATTGCATATTTCTTTAGATGACGAAAGAGAGAGATAGATAGATAGATAGACAGATAAATAGAGAAAGAGAGAGAAACAAAAATTAAGAACAGAAAACTGCATTCATACACGCGACTAGCTGTAAAGTCGATCTTCAATGAGATAATTTCTCACGAATGGAGAGTACATAACATTTCCTCTTGAAAAATTTCTAACTACAAATGAGAATAATATATAAACATAATATTCTTTCGATTACTATTCACGATCGTAAATGGAAAGGTCAAGCGTGAATTCTAACGTTACGTAATAACCGAATTGATCATTAAAAAAAAAAAAAAAAAAAAAAAAAAAAAAAAAAAAAAAAAAAATGGCGGAGATTTTTTTACATTCATATTATCAACTATTTATATTAGTAATTAAATAAACAACGGTACAAATATTTTTTTTTACTTTTTATTTTATTTCCTTTTTTTTTAAATTAAATTAATTTAACTATACTATATAGTATATATTATTGCAACATACACGATCAAACTATAATTGCATTCTTGATTTGAACAATAATATCATAATGTTCAATATCATTACATGTTTAAATTAATTTTTTTTTTCTTTCTTTTCTTTTTTTTTCTTTTTTTTTTTGGAATTGTAAACAGTCCTTGATATAATGGAATACTATAATATACTCTTCGATTAACGAATTAAATAATATCGAAATGTTTAATAACAAATATTAATGTCATTAATTCCTATATAATATTCGAAAATTTATCAAATTTCGAAAATTTATCGTTACTCCAATCCGATATTTTTGTAATGAAAATAACAATCAACATATCAATTGAATAAATTGAACGCTCGAATGTTAATCGATTTAGGAAATCGTTGTTATCTTTGAAAATGATCATTTGAAAAGCTTCCGCTAAACGCTGTTTCTATGTTCTTCAATTCATTCGTAAAATTGAAAGAGAAGAAAATAAGAAAAGAAAAGAAAAAAAAAAAAAAAGAAAAGAAAAAAAGGAAAAAAAAAAGAAAAGAAGAAAGGAAGAAATAATGGCGACTATTCGGATGGAGAAGCACGAACTATCATCGTTGATCGTCGACGTTTATAAAATGGAAAACCAACTGGAACGGAAAAAGAGATGCCGTGAAAAGCGTAATTTTTTAAGGCCACCAACAAAGAGGACACTTTTATATCAGTTAACTTTGTATGTACATTAAGCAGGTCTCACATCGATGAAAAAAAAAAAAGAGAGAGAGAGAGAGAGAGAGAGAGAGGAAGAGAGAGATAATTTTATAAAACTGTATACGTATCTTTTAAGTTTCAATTGTACTATTAAAGAAATTATTGTTAGAAAAACTTATACTTGTACTTTCATAGAAATTGACTACTTAAAATGATCTATGATTTTCTATCAGAAAATTGAAATAAATCATAAATAATATATATACATACACACACACACACACTTACTATATATATATATATATATATATATATATATATATATATTCATATATAATTTTTATTTACATATTAAAAATTTTGGAAATTGTTTTCTCAATTATGATCGCATAATATAGGAAGAATTGAAAATTTTTCAGAATGAATTTTCTTTCTTTCACGAATTCAATTTCAATTGAAATCCTGCAACTAATACCTAATTTCGAAAAATTTTATCGTCCCAATAATTAGAAATTATAATAAATATGAAAAAAAAAAAAAGAAAGAAAAAAAAACAAACTAACTGATGAATAGAACTGAACTTTTTAAAGAATTTATATCAAAAGATTTCAAAATATAAATAAATAAATTTTATCGAATTGAACAGAACTGAATTGACTTGAAAGAATTGAAATGAATTGAATTTCGATATTGTTAAATATTACATTGAATTAAATTTATAGAAAAATTAAAAGAAAAAAAAAAGAATAAATAAATGAATTGAATTGAATTGAATTGAATTGAACAACGTATCTCGATCAAATCAAAGAACAAAATTCCTCTCACCCCTCCACTCCTCTTTCCTCAAAAAAAAAAAATCTAAAAAAGAAAAAAAATTATAAAAGAAAAAAGACGAAGATAATAATAATAATAATAATAATAATAATAATAATAATAATAATAATAATAATAATAATAATAACAAAGAAATAATTAATCGTCAGTATCGAATTCTTTTTAAACAAAAGATATACCTACTGTTATTGGATAAGGTGTGGGTTAAGTGTACATCTAGTTCGCAAGTATGCGACCATTCTGGCTAGTCCGATAAGTATGCGTTGCTTCGGAAGAATGCGTTGCATACGGACAGCATACATACATATGTTAGACACGTGCACATCAGAGTGCAACAAGAACGCGGAGAGACCGTTCCACATGTAGATACGGGAACGCAGCCAAACGAGTACATATATGCGATGGCCTTAACTAGCGATGGAGTTAAACCGGTGTTCGAAAAAAAAAGAAAAAAAAAAAATATATATATATATATAATAAATATTTTACATCCTAAAATAATCTACAGTTAAATGATTTCTAATCGTATTAAATAAAAAGGGGGGAAAAAAAAGAAAAAAAGAAAAAAAAACAAGAAAAGAAAAGAAAGAAAAAAGCTACGAAAGGAGAAAAGTAAAAAAAAAAATCATCATAGTGAAACGTTTTTATTTATTATTAATTATTATTATTATTATTATTATTTTTTTTTTTTTTATATTTATGTATATATACAAATATTGTATATGTACGTGATATAAGTGATCAGTGTATATTAATAATTAAGTTTTGTTTAAGTAAAGATTGCATTTGAATTTATTATAAATATCGTGCATCCGTTTATATAAAATATCGATAAATTGTTAGATTTGCAAATGTTTTGTATTAAAGGCAGATCTTCTTTTTCTCTATCGATCAATTTAATACTGATTTACTTTATGCCAACGTATCCTGATATTTTATCATTAACATTGACGATTTATTCGAAGTATCGATTTAAAGTGTTAGAAAATATTGATTCAATAAAAATAACAGCTACGTTGAAGAGAAGTTTACGTTTCGAAATAAATTGTCAAAGGAAAAGAAAAAAGAAAAAAAAAAAGAAAAAAAAAAAGAAAAAAAAAAAGAACAAAGAAAAGAAGAAAAGAGGAACCAAATTAAACACAAGAAGAGGAAAAAAAGAAGAAGAAGAAAGAAAAAGGGGGGAAGAAAAAAATTTCAAGCGTTACAAATAGAAACAAGCTGCGATAACGAAGTGGTTTGATCCCATCGCTGGGTAAAAGAGAAAAAGAAAAGAAGAAAAAACAACAACAACAACAACACCAACAACAACAATAACAACAAAAAACGATTGGAAAATAACAAGGAAATAATATAGAGTCCTCCTACGTATTGAAAATGGCTACTCAAATTCTAAAGAAGGCACTTGTGGTATTCGAGAGCTTAAAATAAAACGAACGTTCGTATCTCGTCTCTAAAATCGATGCATTCTCGAGTAACTATAGAACACAAGGAATATCTGTCTCTCTCTTTCTCTCTCTCTTTTTCTCTCTCTCTCTCTCTCTCTCTCTCTCTCTCTAGCTCTTTCTTTATTCTGACAAATTGCACCTGCTTTTCTCTCGGCATCATCGAAGAATACCACTGGGATTTAAAGATCCACTAAACGTAGCAACATACTCTCTCTCTCTCTCTCTCTCTCTTTTTCTGTGTGTGTGTGTGTATTTTCTAAATTTATGCACGATGGATGCAATAAAGCGTTACCATCGCGCATCGCAATTTTATGCGATCCACCATTGGAGAGATTGTGAATAAATGCGGCTACTGCGTCTCCCTCTCCCTCTCTCTCTCTCTCTTTCTCATTGGATTTGAACGAGTGCCAGAAACCTTACGGCAATTTCTTTGAAAGGCTTGAAGGCGCGAAAATCAGCATTTAACCGAACTCGAGGTCCGCCATCTTCAAGTGCCGCCTTCCTTCTGAAATTCTGCGGTAAAAGTACAAGAACCATCTCCCCTTTTATCCTCTAACTTCTACTCATTGCGACGTAACATGACGTAAGCAGTTCTCCTATATTTCTCTACTTTCCTCCGAGATTTTCCTCGTGTTAGACATACACTATATATATATATATATATATATATATATATATATATATATAGTGTATGTCTTAACATATAATGGTTAATATATATATATATATATATTAACCATTTATATACCCATTCGTAATTATTGTCTCGTTGTAAAGAAAAAATATTCTTGATTGTATTTTCATTGGAGAAAAGTTTTCTTTCTGTTTTTCTTTTTTTTCTTTTTTTCATCTAATTTTTAATTTTTAATTTTTATATTATTATAGAAAAAAAGACAGTGCCAAAAAAGTATATACATATATATAAACTTTATATATCGATTATATATGAAATTAATATTAAAATTATATCATATTAAATTTATTACTGCACATAAATGTATACATTAAAAACAAAATATATATATATATATATATATATGTATATATAAATGTATGTAAGTGTATTATAAATAATAACTTTAATGTGTCTTCCATTTGTACGAAACGAATAAAAGAAAAAAAAAAAAAAAAAAAGAAAAAAAAAAAAATGAATTTCTATATTTCCATGGCACCAATCTCAAATCATTATCGATTTTACGCATCCCTGGTATCGATGATACCGCTTTCGCCGTCGATTTGTCGGAAATATAGTGCTCGCAAAAATCGAACGGAAGTATGCCTCATTAAATGTTGAAAAATATTTATTATTATATCTATGATGTTACGATGCGATTCGTGCAAACGATCAACGACGAACGATGACGGATAATGACGACGACGACGAAGACAAGTTTATACGAAGATCGAGATTGAAATCGTTATGGTAAATGTAGCACGCAAGACGATCTTCCGTTTTCTTCGTGGACCTAATTCTTGATAAATCTAATACGTCTGTCCTAAAATTTTCTTTGACTTTCCAATCCTTAGAAAGAAATCGTGAAATCCGACGAAAATCATTCATTATTTTTTTAATTTATATAATTTATAAACATTTTTTATTCGATCATTTTCCTTTTTCTTTTATTTTATATTATTTTTTTTTTATACTTCGAACGAATTATTATATAATCGTAGTGAGAATGTTAATTGAAAAATTAAAAAAAAAAAAAAAAAAAAAAAAAAAAAAAAAAAAAAAAAAAAAAAAATTAAATAAATGGAAATCTTTTTTCCTCTTCTTTTTTTTTTTTTTTCGTTTATAAATAGAAAAAGAAAGAAAACAATATATTTTTTTGCAATCAATTCTATTTATACGAATTCAAAATTTGTTTACGACGATTAGATATAAGAATTGATTATGTGCCTAGTACGCACGCATAATCGTTTTTTTTCTTTTTTTTTTTTTTTTTTTATAAATAAAACCAAAACAACAAAACAAAAAGGGAAAGAGAAAGAGAAGCATATGAAACGACGAACGATTGGTACGACGAATTAAAACGAACGATTTAAAAAAAAAAAAAAAAAAAAAAGGAAAAAAAAAACAGAAAAATATAAAGGATTATATACGTCATTATATACATTATATTCAACTTTAAATACATTATTTGTGACGATGATAAATTAACAAGGAAAAAAAAAATAATAATCGTTACGATCGATTATTACAAAGAGATATTAGCAAATTGAAATTGAATATAATCCAGAACGATATATTAGGATTAACACATACGATTATTAAGGATCGATAATAAATCGATCAATATTATGTATTTGATTAATCGTTAACGACCACCAACTTCAATACTATATATATATATATATATATATTACTATATTACTACGGTAATAATCGTGGCTTTTGCGGTTCTCGTTGGAGAGTTTGCGGTTCAAGAAGGAGTTTAACACACGATGAACAACATTGTTATCAACGACCCCGTTGTACGTGAACGTAACTACAACGATCTATTCCAAGTGAATTCTATTCGAAAGGTGTTCAACTAAGGTGTAACCAAGTGTGACGAGGTTGATCATTGATCTTTCAATACGAGCTAACAACGAAACACAAAATGGCGGAGGTGTTAGAATCGTTCAACTTTTTTATTTTTATTTTTTTAATTTTTTTTTAATTTTTTTTTTTTTTTCTTTTTTAATATAAAACTAATCGAACTTTTTCTCTTTTCTTTTCTTTTTTCTTTTTTTAATTGGCACGTTGAATAATCTTCTCGTCCGATTGATCGATCGTGCTAAAGTTGATAATAAATATTCTTCGATTAATTATTATTATTCTTTTTCTTATTATTATTATTATTATTATTATTATTTTGATTTAATTCGTAGATTAAAAAATACAGTAGATTTATGCAATTATACGTTTTACCGTAGATAATCGATATTGCATTGTAATAATTGATGTAACTTCTTTTTTTCTTTTTTTTTTTTTTTTTTTTTGTTCATTCATGTTTTTTCTTTATAATATTTGTTAATAAAAATATAATAGATTTATGTAATTATATACGGTAGATGACGATTGATCTTGCAAAAATTGATATAGTCAGTTTTCTTTTCTTCTATCTCTCTCCTTTCATTCTAATAATAAAATTTATAGATAAAAGATATAATAAACCTATATATTAGATATTTATATATAATATACAATCGTATTAAAGAATATAATTTTAATATTCTTTGAACAAATGCATATATCGATTATTAATATATACACATACGTATAATTGTAATATAGTAAAAACGACATTAATATAAATATCTTCAAGAGAATTTTATAAACAATTTCTTTTATTTAATAATAGATTATTTAATATAAAAGTATACAATCGCGACATATGGTTGACGTTCAAATTAAAAAAAAATTAATAATAATAATAATAATAATAATAATAATAATAATAATAATAATAATAACAATAATAGTACTAACAAATAAAAAAAAAAAAAAAGAAAAAAGTACACGAAATTGAGTACAAAAAATCAATCATAAATTATGTCAAACAATGTTGTCAAGTAGACAATGAAAAGAAAATGTATATATATATATATATATATATATATATATATATATATATATATAAATAATTGATAAAAACGATTACGAGAGAGAAACTATTTTTTTTTCTTTTTTCTCTTTTCTTTTTAGCTTTCCTTTAACGAATAAAATATAAATGACTGCTTGGCGTCGTTCGTTTCTAGATCTTCCGTTGAAATTGCGGGGTCGAATGAGTCATCCTAGAGTATGCAGTATGTACCAGTTAAGTTTCTGGCACTCGTATTTGGCCGCAACTCATACGTACTTCCCTCTCTCTATCTCTCTCTTTCTATCTCTCTCTTTCTCTCCAAATAAAATTCGTTTGAGCTCTCTTATCGTTTTATTGATCTTTCCTTCAAATTTCTTATTACTCTGTTACTTACATATATACATACACACACACACACACACACACACGTATTTATTTATATAATAATAAAAGCGATAAATATAAAGCATATGTACAATTTCGTGACAAAACTTTAATTGTCCATATGTTTTATTTCTTTTTTTTTCTCTCTCTGTCTTTTTTTTCCTTTTTATTTTATTTTATTTATTTATTTATTTATTTATTTATTTATTTATCCTTTAAATTTAAATCCATCGAAATTTTTATAATTTACTTTGGACTGATCGTATAACAAGTCCTTCAAAACTCTTTATTATTACATTTCATACTTTTTTCTTTTTTTTTTTTTTTTTTTTACGTTTGGATATTTATTTTATTTAACAATAAAGCGAACGTATTCGATACGAACGATTCTCATAACAAAATTATTATTATATGTCTCTCTCTCTCTCTCTTTCTTTCTCTTTTTTCTTTTTTTTAAAATTTGTATCGTGATTTTATAATTATTTTCGTACAGGACGCAATTAAGAAAATGAAAATAATTCGACGTCAGAAGGATTTGCTAAGAAATTTTTCTGTTTTCCTTGGAATTCGTGTTACTCGTAATGAGAATCTCACGCCAACTTTTACGAAAGTACGAAGAAGAAGATAAAAAAAGAGAGAAGAAAAGAAAGAGGAAGAGAGAGAGAGAGAGAGAGAGAGAGAGAAAAACAGAAATAAACAAGAGATAAAAATATATTGTTTTGATCAATAAATAATATCGATATTTTTAATATTTTATAAGCACACACATACTAGTATATCTATTATTTTTTATTGAAAATTATCGAACAATCGATAAATATGGTATAGTAAGCTTGTATTTGAATTGCAATAATATATTATTAATATGTCATTGAATTGACTCAATCTTTAATAAATAATACTAATGTTATTTATTTATATATAAATTAATAAAAATTTCGACTACTTTTATTATTTATTTCTCAACTCAATCTCTCTCTCTCTCTCTCTCTCTCTCTCTCATATGAGAAAGAAAGAGAAATAGAGAAAAAAAAAGATAGACGAATCATAATACACGGGAAAAGAAAGAGAGATATAAAAGAGACGAATCTACAAACGAAACAAAATCCACCCACGTACACCCACACCCATACACCACCTACACCATATATACATGACAAAAAGAAAGTTAGATAATATAAAGATGAACGAATAAACAAAATTTCCTTTGTAATTTAATGTAATCACCGAACAAATATATTTGTATCTCGATCGATAAATAATCACGATCGACTTTCAAATATATAAATACATAAACATATATATATATATATATACATCCATACATACTTTGAACGTATTCGAAATAAAATGAGAGATAGAGAAAGAGTAATGTATGAGACTGTAAAAGAAAAAGAGAGAGAGAGAGGAGGGGGGAGAGAGAGGGTGGGAGGGAGAAAGAGAGGATATACTTGGGAGTGATGTCCCTCGCGATGCAGGAGAGAAACAAGCCGGACGCTTTCTACTCCGGCAGGCATCGTGACGAGGAACCGTATCTTCCATGATTTTATCTCGATGATGAATCTTTCCGCGCGACCAGACGCTTTCGATTCGCGCGAACGAATGAAAGAACGAACGAACGAACGAACGAACGAACGAACGAACGTGTTAGCGAACGAATAAGCTACGATAGCTCGCGGGAACAAAGATGAAAATAACCGTATGCTCTCTCTCTCTCTCGCTCTCTCTCTCTCTCTCTCAGTCTTTCTTTCTTTCTTTCGTTCTTTCTTATACGCTAGGAGTGAACGCCAAGAAAATCTTTGCGTGAAATTCGACGCATTTAAACGTCGTTCTCATGCTTTACGTGCATGGTCCGAGGCAATAGGGAAGTTTTTATTTTTTTTTTTTTTTTATTTTTTTTTTCTTTTTTTTTTTTTTTTTTTTTTATTATTTTTTTTTCTAATTCGATACGACATAATCCAATTCAAATTGAAATTATCGAAATGTTTCGTCGACTACGGCGTTTAAACAATTTTTTTTCTTTCCTTTTTTTGTTCTTTTTTTTTTTTTTTTCCAATGAATTATTTCCCGATTAACAACATTTATCGAAACAAAATTTTCCAATTATTTATTTATACGCGAAAATGTGTATAATTTTTTTAACGACTTTATATTTGTTTTTTTATTTTCTTTTTTTTTTTCTTTCTTTTTTTATTCTAATTATTTCTTTTTCTTTTTTCTTTTCTCTGAAACTGACATTTAAACATTCAATTAATTTCGAATGATTTTATTTAACCATTACGTTGTAATTTAATCCTATATATATATATATATATATTCTTTACTTTTTATACACATCAGAAATTTGTAACGTATCCTTTTCTAAGCATAAGCAGTATTATAATTTCTAAATTATATAATTTTTTCTTTTTTTCATTTGTTCGTTTGTTTCTTTCTTTTTTTCTCTCTATTTTTTTTTTCTTTTTTTTACTTTTTTTTTTGTTATTTTCTAATCTGCATAAAATATTTAAAAATCTGATAATACGAAAAGCTATAATGAATTAATAACATCAAAATTATGGTTATTTACACAATTCTATTTTCTAATTTCGTCTTCTTCTATTTCAGTACCAACCTATATTTCAATGAATCATTTCATCGTACATAACCACTGAGTCATACCTCATACAAACAGTATGATACACACACACACACACACAAGTAGAAAAATTTCATTCGCTTAAAAAAGAATTTGTAATTTTTTCGAATAATAGGATGTATGAGGAGTAGGTAAGAATATTAATATGAAAATGTAATATCACACGAGATAGAAGTGTCGTAAAATGTAAAATATATAAAAAAAAAAAAAAATATGTAAAATACATACATATATACATATACAAAAAGAAAAAAAAAGAAAAAAAAATTTTAATGAATTTTTTTTTTTTTTTTTTTTTTTTTTTTTTTTTTTTTTTTTTTTTTTTTAACCATAATCTATCTTACACGTAAGTATTGCGACACTTTATAGATTTTTGTTTGTTTGTTATGGCTGACTCAATGACGAATAGTTATTTGTGCGTTCGAAAACAGTCGAAAAGCACTCGAAAAGACGAAGTGCACTTGTTCTGACTCACCCTACATATATATGATTTCTCACAGGTACCCCTCTTTTACTTCCCCTCTTTTTCATCATCTAACAAGAGAGAACACTGTGTGAGTCTTTGCCTAGCTCAAGTTTTAAATATCATTGTTGACGTTTCTGACTAAATGTGACTAAATCCGAAAATGCAAATTGCTGACTAATATTATTTACATCATCATTTTGCATCTACTTTTTTTTTCTTCCCTTTCTTTTTCCCTTTTTTTTTCTTTTTTTTTTTTTCTTACAAAATTTATCACTCATATGTATACTCTAACATGAAGTCGCGAAATGTATTCACATATATATATATATATATTGTGTTAAATCTCATATGCATTGAAATAATTTAAATAAATAGAATAAAAATGAATAAATAAAATAAATAAATAAATATATATTATATATTTGTTTTCTATTTATTTATTTTTTTTTCTTTCAATAAAATAAACAAATTAATTCTAATTAGACTTAAAACGAACGAACCATTGTGAAATATAAAGATGTTTATCATTACTAAAATTGCAAAGTTACTGATAATATATTAAAGGTTTGGATCTACGATCGTTTAAAAGCTTCGATTTTTCTAATCTCCTTTTTTGACCTTTCTCAAGGTTCTCTTTACTCTTCGATATTATGAACGAAGCAATACATTTAGAAAAGCCAACCAAGCAAACATGAGAAGTATTACAGTCTGTTTAAGGTATCCAATTGGTATCTAGGCGACTCAGAAACCATAGAAAAACTATAATGACATTAGTAATTCTATATCCTTAGTTTCTAATCTATATTTTGTCACTTAGCGATATCATAATCCACATATATTATAGAATAAATCAATTGAAAATTAAAATATATTTTCGAAATTTTATTCAGTTCAATTTTATTGCATTGTATTTTTTTTTTTTTTCAAATCGAACAAAAAACATTTTAATCGTTAATAGACAAATAAAGAAATTCATTAATTAATTGTATCGCACTGTTATTTTTAACAGAATAAAAAAATTAATATAGTTTATCAATTAAAAATATCTTAATCTCTGTGTTTTTAAACTGATAAAAAAAAAAAAAAAAAAAAAAAAAAAAAATACAAAATAAACATTATTTTTCTATAACGTTTTTTCTTTAACAATTTTCAAAAATCTTGAATACATATATAATATGCTATAAGGATTTCAAAAATAAAGGAAGAAAAAAAATAATAAAAAAAAAAAGAAAAAAAAAAAGAAAAAAAAAAATACAATCTATCAAAAATATAATCGACCGAATTAATTCTTAATCGATTTTCATCGGACAACAAAACGAAATAAATACAAATCATAAGATAATGAAAGTAAATGCATGGAATTTAGATCGTGCAATCGTGTTCGTGCCTTTATAAATTAATATGATTATATAAACGTATTTTACAGAATGAGTATAATCATATGAAAGTACTTAAAGCAAAGTATACTTTTCTGCTCTCTATACACGATGCAATTGAGATGAGATAAACTTTCTTCAAGATAACACAAATTTTTTCCTTTTTCCTTTTTTTTTTTTTTTTTTTTTTTTTTTTATTCTATCGAAAGATAAATGAAGATTATTATCGTTCTTATTATTATTATTATTATTATTATTATTATTATTATTATTATTGTTATTATTATTATTTGAATATTATGAAGATGATGTCACCTTTCGAAAAAAAATATTCGAACGCAGAAATTTTGTTTTTCTTCTTCTTCTTCTTTTCTTCTTTTTCCTTCTTTTTTTTTTTTTTTTCCTTTCGATTGAGAAAACGAAAACGATGTCTCATTTTACAATGTTGTTCGACTATAGGGAGGATATGAAACATGTGGTCAACCAATGACGACATCATCCTCTTTTAATAATCAACGGAAAAGGAACACTTTGTTTTTACGTCTCGACGTTCAGACTAACAAACGGCTTTCAGTTTCCTACAAAGTAAGTAGATATTGCAAGAACACGCGTCTGTTCAAATATCAATACCACATATGTATGTATATACTAAAAACGTATTTTTAACTACTCCGTGAAAATGTTTCTAAGAATAATTAGAAGTTCTAAATTTGAAAATGTGATTGTTCTAACAAAAAAAAAAAAAAAAAACAAAAAAAAAAGTAAAAAAAAAGAAGAAGAAGAAAAGAAAATAATTATTAAGACCAGTTATTGATAAAAATATAAAAAAAAATAATAATAATAAATAAACAAATAAATAAATTAAGGAATGAAATAATCAATAAAGATAAATTAAAGTTTTGGAATTTAAAAAGGAATTATTACTAATTTAAATCTACGATTATACGTATTTATTGTTTAAACTCTGGATGACATTGAAAATTAATTAACAAGCGAACTCTTCAAGATATATTAGAATATAAATTTCGAGACTGTATTAAAATAAAATAAAATGAAATGAAATGAAATGAAATGAAATGAAATAAAATAAAATAAAATAAAACGAACTAAAATAAATAAGTGATTTGATTTCCTGATCAAGGTCTTCTCTAGCGATGATAAAGTTAGAAGAAAAAAAAACATTGAGATATGTAAAAGGGGGAGAGAGAGAGAGAAAGAGAGGGAGAGAGAGAGAGAGAAGAAAAAAAATTTGTTACGTGTATATATATACAAAAGAGAGGGGAAAAAAAACCAGAAAGAAGAAAAGACAAAATGAATGAGTTAAAGTTTGCATAGGGACAAACGTAGTAATAGGGGGCCGTTAATTTTCCATTCTTTTCCATTTATTTTTTTTTTCTTTTTGTTTTTTTATCTTCTTCTTTTGTTTTTTGTAATCTTTCCAAAGATATATATTCCTTCGGTCATAGTTATATTTCTGCGAAAGGTACGTATGACCAACTCGAAGATAAAGAGAGACGCTAATGGTGGACGAAGATAAGTGAAAACAAGACTCGCTTGCTCGCGGCCATGACGATTCTCTCTCTCTCTCTCTCTCTCTCTCTCTCTCTCTCTCTCTCTCTTTCTCTCTCTCTCTCTCTCTCTCTCTCTCTCTCCTTCTCTTTCTTGCTGACCCGAACCACAAATTCCTACTCTAACGTTTGCTTACATCTCCTCCATCGTCTTCCTCCTCCTCCTTCTCCTCCTTCTCTTCCACCACCACCTCCTCCTTCTTCTCATCCTCCTTTTCTTTCTCTTTCTCATCTTCGTTGTCGCGTATTTTACACGAACAAAATGTAAATTTTACACGAACCCTTCCGTTAAAAGTGTTACTTCGATAACGAGAGAGAGAAAGAGAGAGAGAGAGAGAGAGAAAGAGAGAGAGAGAGAGAGAGAGAGAGAGAGAGAGAGTTTCGATTCGATGTTCCATGCTCGTGTACCAAATCCTATTTTCCATGAAAGCTTGAACATTTGTTCACCTCATCTTGACATTTAACATCATTTGGAATTTTCTCCAACCACCCCCCCTCCTTCTTTCTCTTTCTCTCTCTCTCTCTCTTTCTATTTTTGATAAAAACACCATAGTGAAATAATTCTTCCTCCTAATTCGTACGGTATTCCGAAAGAAAAAAAATTTTATATACATACGTGATATATACACATATAGATATACACACACACTCTCTCTCTCTCTCTCTCTCTCTCTCTCTCTCTCTCTCTCTCTCTCTCTCTCGCTCTCTCTCTTATGTAAATACAATTATCTATTGAAACGTCTCGTCATATTAATAAAAATAAAAAGATTTAATTTAATTTAATTTTATTTAATTTAATTTTATTTAATTCAATCTCATTTCATTTCATTTCACTTTATTTTATTTTATCTCATTTTAATTTACTTTATAAATTTTGCGATATAGATTTGAAATTATTATTCGAATCTTGAATAATAAAATAATATCATTCCGACGATTCGATTGTAATTAATCAAAATTAAAAATAATCTTTGTATTCTTCCTCTTCTTTTCTTTTTTTTTTTTTCAATTCAATTCGTACTCGTATGTTTGGCTATAGTCAAAAATTCTGTTCTTTTTGTCTTCTTCCTCTTCTATCTTTTTTTTTTTTTTTTTTTTTTTTTTTTTTTTAATGTGTCGATCGATCGATATTCCCTCTTTTTTTTTTTTTTTTTTTACTCGTAAAAAGACAATCCTACGTTCAAATTTAATCAAAAATATTCGTAATTTAATACTACATCGTAATCTTAAGACGTGACACACGAATGATACTCAATCAAAAAACTGACATTCACTTTCGTAATAATCTCTTTACACATTTTAATTAATATTAACGTCAAAGAAATCCAGTCGCTAATTAATCATTACTTACTTCGTCGACGCTCAAGAAAATATCGACGAAAATAAAAAAAGAAAAAAAAAAAAAAAAAAGAAAGAAAGAAAGAAAGAAAGAAAAAGAAGAAGAAAAATGAACCAAAAGAAAGAAAAGGAAAACGAACAATCAATCCATCGATCCGTCTGTCGATCAATCGAAAGAAACGATTAAGCAATTGAAAAAAAAAAAAAAAAAAAAACCCTTAAAATTAGTCTCGGAACGAATTCAATTTGATAAAATAATCGATATATATATATATATATATATATATATATATATATCAAACGATGAAAAATTAGATCGAATTGAATTCTTAATTAATAATAATCAATATTTAAGTACATATAATACTTAACGATCGTCACGACGAGTAATGTTATCGATCATCGAGACGATCGAAAACGTATAAGATCACATTCAGAATTTGATTGATTAATTATCGTATTTTTTAATCATAGGGAATAAATTAAAAATATTGAAAAAACAAAATAATCCATCGATTGGTATTATTATGTCAACTTCCCTTCGATTCTTTAATGTCAACCGTTCGTATGGATGGATAAGAATAGAAAAGCTGCGGAAGAGTACTGTGTCACCAAGTCACTTTCTACGCTCTTAAGAATCTATTTCTGAATATACCCTGCATTACTTCATCCCTTCTTTCTACACACACACACACATACATACACACGCACACGCACGCACACACACACACACACACACATATATATATATATATATGTATATATATCTTTCTCGATTCTCACCCCCTTTTTACTCTTTCTTTTTCTTAACTACTTCGATGTAACGGCTCGCTACGATGTTCAACTTGGCATACGAATGAGCAGGATTAACGGATGAGTCAAAGATATGTACCACACGTACATGTGCAAGAAAGAGAGAGAAAGAGATAAAGTGATAGAGATAGAGATAGAGATGAAATATGCAGAGAAAAAGAAAAAGAAAGAGAGAGAGAGAGAGAGAGATCGCTATATTGTAATTCTCTCAGTAACGACAAATAAATTTAACATCCTGTATTTAATATCTCTTATATCCTTTCTAATTTGTTTTAATGCGAACTTAAGAGATAAGAAAATTCAATGAGATTTTTATGTTGACTTTTAATATTGCCCGTGAACGTTTATTCTTTTCTTTTTTTTTCTTTGTCTTTTTTGTTTTTTCTTTTTTTTTTTTTTTTATAAAAAAATTATTTATCCATTTACTCATTTATTTATTTACTAGTAAATATATTTAATTTGTTAATTGATTTTTATTTATTCCAATCGATATTTGAATTGATATCTTTTTTCATAGATAAAAAATTGATCGGTCGATGTTAATTTACTTCGATATTTTTATTTTTCCCTTTTTTCTTTGTTTACTTAAAAAAAATATACTTAAAAAAAAAAAAAAAAAAAAAAAGAAAAAGAAAAAAAACTGGACGAAGTTTTGCATTGACTTAGAAAAATTAGCTGTGATCATTTGTTTATTTTTTTAATTTATTCATTTAAATTCATTAAAGTGATATATATTTGTAATCCTTCGTTCGTTTTAATTGATTATATGTTAATTGTTTTTTTTTTCTTTTTTTCCCCGGATAAATAAAACATCGTCCAACTCGTTATATACTTTCTTTATTATTTTTAATTTTTTTTATTATGAAATAAAAACTATCAAAATAAAATCCTTCGATATTTATTAACAATTAAATTTACGAGAAGAAAATTTATTCATTAAAATTATATCTCTTACGTGCCAAAAATATTTATCTAATGAGATTTTCCAAACGCACGAATAAATCAAAATTATGGTGCATGTATACATACATATATATATATATATATATATATATATATATATATACACATGTATACATACATATATGCATACATACATGCATATATGCATATGTGCATGCACTTAACTAGACACACATACATAACCACGTATGAAATGAAATCGGATATGCATTCTAAAATGAAATGATTATAAACTGGTTGAAGCAATAAAATGCTCAGTGCATGTTCCAGTGTGTAATACTAATCGCCATTAACACGGGTATTGTACTTTATATTATCTCAAGTAAAGGAGCTCCACTCGTTTATTGAAATTTTAAGACGAATGTGGGTACTCGAGCGAGAAACAACCTCAAACGAACAATCACAATAAAAAGGAGAAGGAAATCGTCATTATTTGCTAAACTCTCTCTCTCTCTCTCTCTCTCTCTCTCTCTCTCACTCTCTCTCTCTCTCTCTCTCTCTCACTCTCTCTCTCTCTCTCTCTCTCTCTCTCTCTCTCTCTCTCTCTCTCTCTCTCTCTCTCTCTCTCTCTCTCTCTCTCTCTTTCTCTCCCTGTCTTTCACTCTCTTTCTCTTTCTCTCCCTGTCTTTCACTCTTTCTCTCTTTCTCTTTCATTATAAGCAGTTTTATTATCCTTACTTTACGATTACACAAAAGAGAGAAAGAGAGAGTGAGAGAGAGAGAAAGAGTGCGAGCTTGTGTTATATATTAACCTTTAAAAGATTAATTATAAATAAAATCAAATTAATCTTACAACGAATGAAATTTCATCTCATTATAATAACATTCATTAAACGAAATTAATAATATAAACAAATTAATAATAAAACGTTAATACTACAATGAATGAAATTTCATCATAATAGATTAATATTACGTATCGATAAGTTAAACAAATGCAATTTAATGTTCTTTTTTATTTATGTAAAAAAAAAAAAAAACAATTATTATTATTATTATTATTATTATTATTATTATTATTATTATTATTATTATTATTATTATTATTATTATTATTAGATCAAATTTTTCTATCGATAATAATGTTATACTTTCAATATACAATATATTTTTACAATATACTGCATATATATATATATATATATAGTATATTTAGCGTAAAAAAAAATTTATGTACAATATAGTAAACACAAATATCACGTAACAGTAATATATTATAAAACAAAACAAAAACAAAATAAAAAATACTTATCGTTAATAAGAGACGATAGAGTAAAAAAAATCTCAAGATTATAAAGAAAAGGAAAGAAAAGAGAGAGAAAAAAAAAAAAAGAAAAAGAAAGAAAAAGAAACAAAGTCGTAAATTCATCATCTCGAGTGTGTGACTGACGATATTAAAATCGTAATTACGAAATGTGCACTAAAATGGAACACTTTCTTTCCATTGTTTTCTATCTAATGTCGTCGACCTGATTTCATGATTCCTTATCAACAACCAATTACATTAGACCTTTTACGAAACCGTCATTGTAACGTTTTAATGTCATTAGGGTCAACGGTGATTAGCATTCTCCATTTTAATGACTTCATTTCTATGATATTCATCAGAGTTTTGTAATAACAATTAAAAGATTGAAAGTGTACTTTCTAATGATAGATAAGATCTAATAAGAAAATTATATATTGTATGTAATAATAAGGAATTATTCACGATTTGTAAAATCGATTCTTAAAATATCAAACGAGAATATTTAATTTAATAAATTTAATTAAATCCTTTATATCCTTTTTTTTTCTTTTTTTTTTTTTTTTTTGTATATTTACAAAAAGAGAAATTATACAATTGTAATTTTATAATCGTATAAATTGCATAAATATT
Organism: Vespa mandarinia; assembly: GCF_050613455.1. NCBI lineage: Eukaryota > Metazoa > Arthropoda > Insecta > Hymenoptera > Vespidae > Vespa > Vespa mandarinia. Next base: position 9,249,956 of record NC_140812.1, on the reverse strand, counting down.
GTAAACAGTGTTAAAAAAAATGTATTAACCTCTTACATCATATTTATTATAGCTTATAATTAAGATCATAGCTTTATATACATATACATATACATATACATATACATATACATATACATATACATATACATATACATATACATATACATATACATATATATATATATATATTATATATATAGATTATGGTTTACAATTTAAAAAAAAAAAAGGCAGGTATAAAAAAAAAAGTGGAACAAAGAAACCGCGCTAAATTTCAAAAATGAAATCAAATGCGAATAAGTCCGAATACAGATATATATATATATATATATCTGTATAAAAATTTTAAAATACGAATTTTAAAATACAGCAAGTACAATGCGCAGGGATTAATCAAAAAATTTTCTTTCATTATCGTACACGAATCGTTAGCCTCGATGGATCGGGGAAGCGAAAGGGAAAAAAAAAAAAAAAAAAAAAAAACAAAAAAAAAAGAGAGAATAAAAAGAAGAGGAAAAAAAAAAGATTAAAGCAAAAAACCAAACGCGAGAGAAGGCAGCGACGCAAACCAAATCGTTGCTCTTCAAAGTTTAAAGTCTGTGTCTCTTTTTTCTCTTCCTTTCTCCACCTTCCCCCCTCCTGTCACCCATATCCTCAACCCCCTTCTCTTTTTCTTTCTATCTCTGTCACTCTTTCTTTCTATCTCTGTCACTCTTTCATGTTCTGTCATCGTGTCTTCGAACGACGAAAAGCGATGTCAACGACATTTCAAGAACCAACGACACATACTTAAATGCATTCCTATACAAATGTGTGTTTGTGTTGTCTGTATGTATGTATGGATCGGTCAATTTGCGGTGATACACACACACACACACACATCTGCACACATCGATGACATTTCAAGAATCAATGACACACAGAAAACATATATATGTACATATATGTATATGTACATCGTACAAACATACATATATACATAAATTTATATAGATGTATGTATATACATACACACATACATAGGTACATATATATATATATGTATACATATATATACACATACAAAAGCCAGAAGCACAAACGCATTTGTCTCTCTTTGAAAAGAATGCAGAAGTGCATCGAGAAAAGAAATGTCAATACAGAACTACTCTCTGTATGTGTTTTCTTCGAGTACATATATAATATTAGTAATAATAGTAGTAGTATTAGTAGTATTAATAGTAGTAGTAATAGTAGTAGTAGTAGTAGTAGTAGTAGTAGTAGTAGTAATAGTAGGAGTAAAAAAAGGAAGAGAATTCGCGTTTCGGAATACTTTGATACTATTCGATCGCCGCCATTAAAGCTTTTTATCGTATGCAGGCGTCATCATCGTATGTATATACGCGGTGTCATCATCATGCAAGCAACCTTCTGCCTGCCTGACTGTCTACTACTACTACTACTACTACTATTGTATACTTCTGCTTCTCTACTCTTTCTTTTTCCTTCTGTTAGTTACTTCGAATTCAGTCGGATGATTCATGCTAAAATTCGTCATACCTCAACGATTTCGTTCTTATCTTTGCCTCTCTCTCTCTCTGTCTCTCTCTCTATTTCTTTCATAATGTGAGATGATTCAAATGTTTTAATGTTATGTATAATATGTAAATTATATATATATATATATATATATATATATATATATGTATATAATTTTGATAAATATTGTCCTATATCTTTTTAATGATAATGGCAATATTCAATAATTAATTTGAAGTTTAAAATAATAAAATACTTCATTAATTATTAACTTCGAGGGGTCAAATGTGGTTAACGAAGGTTAACCATATTTATAATATATTTTACATAGTTTAAATTAAAAAAACATTTTATTTTCATAAAAAGAAAATATATATATATTTATATATATTTATGTATATATGTATATAATGTTTATATGTATATAAATATATATATGTATATATATATATATATATATACACATACACAGCTTTTATATATTTAAATATTTATACAGTTGGGACACTTAAGTACTCGCGTATTAGAATATGTATTATGTATTTCTACATTTCTATTGTACGAATACTTAAGTTCCCCACTGTGTATATATATATATATATATATATTTATGTATATGTAAGTATGTATAGATATTTAATCGCAATCGGTTAGTTAGAAATTAAAGCGTCAAAGTATCGTCATAAAAATTCAAGAAGCTTTTATTAGAGTTCAATGATCCCACAAGAGATCTCTCGGATCTTGAGACAAAAGGGCGACTGTGTTTTGGATTCTTTTCTACGGATTTCGTCGTGTTCCTCGTGTGTTTCTCGTACGCTTATACAAGAAGCGTCTTTCTCGTTTTCTTCGTGAGTTTTCGATCTCTTTCAGTCTCTGTACCTGTTTCTCTCTCTCTCTCTCTCTCGCTCTCTCTCTTTCTTTCTTCTTTGCGAGTTTTTGGCTTCTCCATCTCTCTCTCTCTCTCTCTCTCTCTCTCTCTCTTTCTTTCTCTTTCATCCTGAGTTTCGACTTCTCTCTCTGTCTCTCTTTCTCTTTTATTTCTTTCTCTCGACTCGTAAGGAATTCCCTCACTTTGTTTCTCTCGCGGAAGAGGAAAGTTCAAACGTTTCTCCCTTGACATTCACGTCTACGTTTCTGCTCTTCTACTATAAAAGCTTTTTCTAAGCAATGTACATATACAATGTACTAAGTACAATATATATATATATATATGTGTGTGTGTATTTATACAGATTTGTATACACGTTTGTATATAAATATATATAAATGTATATATTTATATACGTAAATATATTTATATGTTTTATCGAAGATAATGATACAATTTATCTAAATTCATTTATAATAAGTTAATTTATAAAAAGATATATAAATAACAAACACGTATGTGTATATATATATATATATATATATATATATATATCGAGGAATGTCTCAAAAAAAAAAAGAAAAAAAAAGAAAGAAAGAGAAAGAAAGAAAATATATATATATATATATATATATATATATATCATAATTATTTTTTATACGGTATAGTAATATTAATGTTAACTATAAAATACATTTGATATTGATTTGAACTATCTATTTCTTCATGAAATAAAAATTACGATAGGATAGATAAATTACGATCGAATGAAAAAACGATGTTAAATGTCGATCAATTAAAATGGAACACCCTATATATACACACACGTATTTTCTTAAAAAGGCATCTTCGTACGTAGCGCACGTATCGAAGGTAATATATACTATGTATATACTTATATATATAGGTATAGGTATAGGTATAGATATAGAGAGAGAGAGAGAGAGAGAGAGAGAGAGAGAGAGAGAGAGAGAGAGAGAGAGAGAGAGAGAGAGATGGCGAGAAAGAGAAAGAGATAACATAAAATTCTTTTTAAGCCCACACGATAAGTCTGAAAAATTTCACACAAAAATTTCATCTCAAGGCATGGAATATTTACGGAAGCTCCACCGATGGTTTCTAAGAAGAGAATACGTGAAAGAACAGAATAGAGATAACACGAGAAAACTACGTTCGAAAAGGATAAAAGAGGAAGGAAGATAGAGCAAGAGACTACATGTTTATATGAGAAAGAGAAAGAGAAAGAGAATGACAGAAAGAGAGAGAGAAAGAGAAAGACAGAAAGAGAGAAAGAAAGAAAGAAAGAGAGAGAGAGAGAGAGAGAGAGAGAAGGAGAGAGACAGAGTTCGGATATTCGATAGAATCCGAACCGGCTACACCCTACAACTTCGCCCAGACTGACTGAACTACGTTTTCAGCACGCGCAGTATCACGAAAGCATGAATTTCGTTGTTGCCAAAAAAAAAAAAAAAAAAAAAAAAAAAAAAAAAAAAAAAGGAAAAAGAAAAGGAAAAGGAAAAGAAAAAGACTATCCTCTGTGTATATATTATATACATGTATATATGTATGTATATATATATATATATACATATATACTTTTGTATATAGTTGCCCACAAAAAAAAAAAAAACGTGCTCGCCATAAGTATCCACCGTTCGAAGATAAGCTTCGACACACAACACGTTCGAGAAAGTGAAAGAGTCAAAGAGAAAGAGAGAGAGAGAGAGAGAGAGAGAGAGAGAGAGAGAGAGAGAGAGAGAGAACTCGATTTTCTTCGAAAATGTCTTTCTTTGAACGTGACAAAAAAAATGTATTCATCATTGTAGTTTCTAAAGATTAGCGATTAGTTCGATTTCCATAAAATTAATTTCAATATTTATTCGTAAATTGATATATTTCATAAAAATTCATATAAATTCAATTTTATTAATGTTACATCCGTAATCCTCTTAATTTTTTTTTTATTAATCATTTAATTTATTTGAAATAATCTATAGTGCTAACCGCCATTTTCATTTTGATGTAATCGATTCTCGTGAATTTATATATATGTATAATTATATATATATATATATATATATATATATATATATATACATAGAGTTATAAATTATTTCTGTTCTTAACTATTCATATATGTGATTATATTAAAACAAATCATCATAAAAAATCGTTGCTCTTTCCACGAACGTAGTATAAGTCGGCCATTTTGATTCCTTAATCAATATCAAAATCACGTAATCCAAAAACAATCTATATTACGATCTAGTATACATAATCTACATATTTATTATATTGATAAATGTACGATTATCTATCGACAAACAATCGAGCGAGAGTCATTTCGTTTTCGCTTTCTTTTTTATTTATTTCTTTTTTATTCTAATTTTTTTTTTCCTTCTTTCTTTTTTATTTCATCCACCTAATCTACCTACGCAAACAAACAAAAAAAGAAAAAAAAAAAAAAAAAAAAGAATTAAGTGGCCATTTACTAATGTAATTTATTTTCGATCGATCGAACCTCCTCTGACGACGACGACGACGACGATGATGAAAACGACGAAAAAGAGATGAAATTCGTAAGTGCC
>NC_140812.1:9222500-9240000 GCF_050613455.1 Vespa mandarinia | reverse complement strand
TCTCTCTCTCTCTCTCTCTTTCTCTTTCTCTTTCTTTTTTCTCTATGCTTATACGCTTTTCTTATTCGCTACCCTTCTTCTTCTTCTTCTTCTTCTGCTCCTACTTCTATCTTTTCTTCTTCTTCTTCTTCTTCTTCTTCTTCTTCTCCTTCATTTTCATCTTCATCTTCAACTTTTTTTCTTTTTCTTTTTCATTCTATCCCGAATCAAGGCGAACGCGCTTCGATGAAGCCCTCTTTTGTTGGAACGATCGTTCCGACGACGAACGATCTCCTACGGACGACGATGCGCTTCTTCTTTTAACTATACTCGATAGAGAGGCTTTTACGTCGTACTACTCTCTTCGTCGTTACTTTAAGTATGCCTATACATATCTACAAATAATTACATACATATATACATATATATATATATATATATACACATACGCAGATATAATATGTATGTATGTATAGGCATGAACGTGATATATATATATATGTATATATTTGATATATATGATATGAATCTTGCTTGAGGAGGAACAGAATGCTGGGCATTTTCTCTTTTTTTTTTTTTATACTTTTTTATTTATTTTCTTTTTTTTTTTTTTTTATTTTCAACTAACGAAAGAACGAAGGAACGTACATAAGAAGGAACTAAAACTTAACAACGTGACGTGGTACACTACCAAGGTTTCTTTTAGTTTCTTTTCGAGAGACTTATCGGCTTGCGAGGAGATAAGGCAAACGATGTATTCGTCATAAAATCCCTTGTAACGTTCGACAGGACAAAGAGGGTGAAAGAATGAATAGAATTTTTGTTTCTAGATTTGTTTTTCTTTTCTTCTCTTTTTTTTTTTTTTTTTTGTGGATCTTTTTTTTTTTCGTCTTCTCTCTTTTTCCTTCTTTCCCATCACTCTACGGCGAAGATAGTAATATACATGTTATATGCGATTATAATATATGTACGTACATATGTATGTACGTAGCTTGGTATGTATATATGTATACATATATTATATATATATATATATATATATATATTTGTTTTCCTTTTCTTTTCTTTTCTTTTCTTTTCTTTTCTTTTCTTTACTTTTCTTTTCTTTTCTTTTTTTTTCTATTCTTCGTGTTCTCTTTTCAATAATATACAATAAACTTAAATATTAGTTTGCATATATATATATATATATATATATATATATATGTATATATGTATGTATATATAGGATTATCATATTTATTTCATCGAACTAGAGTTAATCTTTAACGAGATAATAATTATTTATTATAATAAAGATTTTTACTAACAAACGTTAGCGTTAATATAGCGATACGTATTGGTCGGTAGAAAGACAAGCTGAGATTATATTCCGAGATATTCTAAATGTTTGGAAAACGACACTTTGTGCTTCCGGTTTCGATAAACCATATCGTTCTATTTAATTTTTTCTTCTTTCGTCTTTTTTCTCCCATCTTTTCCCTTTTCCTTTTTCTTCTTCTTCTTCTTCTTCTTCTTTTTTTATCTTCACATTCCTTCGACTTTTCGCTCGAATTGAAGAGAAGAAAAAAAAGAAAAAAGAAACGAGAAAAATAAAAAAATATACATCGTGACACCTTCCTATTTTTTCTTCTTTTTTTTTTTTTTTTTTACTTTTTTTTATTTCTTTTTTTTTCTTTTTTTTTTTTTCTTTTTTTCCTCGCTTCCAAGTGTCACGATGATAAAAAGTATAATAGAGATTACCTTTCGTAGACTTTTAAAAAGAACGATAGATAAACGAACGGAAGCAAAGACGTAAAGACAAATATAATAGATATGTGTATGTGTATATATATATAAATATATAATATATATGTATGTATATTTATATATACAAAATTAATCTAATTTTCATTGATCTTTTCCTCCGGTAGATTTTCGATGTGTACGCAGGTTTCGTTGTTAGCCAATTTGAGCCTCTCGGTTGGTTTAGGTCGCATGAATATGAAAGGTAACTCGGCTGACAGTTCGCCACCCAATGCGCCGAGATATAATTTGACCTTGACGGCATAAGAGACAACGATGCCAAAGGAGTCGCGTACATCGGGCAAGGTCAACAATGTGCTCGACGCTAATTCGGCTTCCTCGCGTTTCAATCTACCATCTAATGCGATACCACGTCTATTCCTATTATTTTCCAAGTTAGGCTTTAAATATATTATCTTTTGTAGATTTGAGCCTGGTGTTATGGGACAACCATCTTGGGTCTCGATCGCATCGATGACAGTACGAAATTGGCCATTTTGAAAGATGACAACGTCAATACCTTGTTGAACCAAAGCTTTTATCTTCTTAACGATCTTGTTGCTATTATTTCTAACGCTAACGTTAACGGCTATCGATTCACCATGATGATACAATTGTTTGTCAAGGGTTACCTCAAGCTCGAGTTCACCGGGACTCAATAGAAAATCCTTCCTTACGATAGTACACGGTTGTCGACCCTGTTTAGTTGGCGCATATTGTATTTTTCTTATACCAAGGGATACCGTACTTCTCTTATGCGTAATGTCCGTCTCCGTTTCGCCGGCATAAATTTTAACGAAGTAACTAACACCGCACGGCTCTCCCGTCTCGTCTTGACTCGGTTGAAGGGTCACGCTCGAAGGCGCGCTCTGTGGAAAATTAAAGGTGAACGGTATAGCGTTAGGGCCCAATTTTTGTAACAATCTCTCTTGTAATCTTGTATTATTAACATCCGTCTTGTTGTAACTACGTGGATATAATTGTTCGGATATAAGATAAAGATCCTTTTGAAAGTTCAATCCCATAACCTCGTCCTCCTCTCTGCCATAACGAAAACTGCATATCAATTGGCCCCATATCTTTCGACCTGTTTCAATATAATTCTGATCCAATAATATAACACCATCGATCGGTTCTATGCCCGATAAATAATCGATAAAATCTCGTTTGCCAACGTACAAAGAGATCTTTCCGTTCGGCGAACTCTTCTTGAACACTTTAAAATTGACTACCATATTGAGATTTTGTTTATCTCTCTCTCTCTCTCTCTCTCTCTCTCTCTCTCTCTCTCTCTCTTTTCTTTTTTTTCTTTTTTCCTTTTTTTTTTGTTTTCCTTAAATTCAATCCTATTCCTTATTTCCTTTGTTTTTTTTTTTTATCGACAAAAAGAAGTAACTTTTCGCGAGATCGAAAAGAATATCGTTTGTTACTTCCAACCTTTGACTGAATAAACGCGCAAACCCAACGTTCCTTTATATATCGACCTTATACGAGTGCTGACTCGTGAAGTTATCAGTGACGCCATGTAAATCCTAAGAGGCTTCCTAATCCATTCAACAACGCAAACGTAAAGCCACGTATATAGGTAGTACTTTACCATTCGGTCACGCGAGGTGTTTTATTTTTTTTTCTTTTTTTTTTTTTCATTTTCTTTTATCTCACTCTCTCTCTCTCTCTTTCTTTCTCTCTCTTTCTCTTTCTTTCTCTCTCTCTCTCTCTCTCTCTCTCTCTCTCTCTCTCTCTCTCTCTCTCTCTATCTCTTTTTCTCTATTTTTCTCATGAGCAGGTTTACGTTACTCGTTCGAACGAGTAAACGTAAGACGATGTAATCGTTTATCAGAACGGCTTTACTACTCGACTACGTCACGTTTGTCTACTATAAATCTTCGTTTACGTTTCTTCTCATTCTTCGCTCGATTCTTTTCTTCTTTCTTTCTTTCTTACGTAAATGCGCTGGTGTTATTAAATTTTTTTTTACGTAAAAAAGAGAAAAAGAGAAAGAGAGAGAGAGAGAGAGAGAGAGAGAGAGAGAGAGAGAGAGAGAGATTTATCTTATATACGTATATCGATTAAAAATTGAAAAAAAAATATATTATATTGTTTCAATCGATTATTGAAATGTATGAAGATAAAAATTAATTCTCGATGATCTATTTAATCCTTTTTCTTCTTTTTTTTTTTTTTTTTTTTTTTAACGAATAAACGTTTCGAATTTTTTATTTGAAATGTTGACCCTTTAAAAATGTCGGTAATAAGATTTATTCTGAAAATAATTATTTATTTCTTTTATGATCTTCCCGGTCGGTAAGGTAGAAAATATGGATGTTATCTTTGATTTATTTACGCTAGAGGTCGCACTACAATGTGTAATCATACATAATTTGTGATCGTATTATTTGGATACGTGTGGAGGTTTTCGTTGTATCCTTCTAGAAGTTTTGGAACATAGCAACTATTTTTGAAAGACGCAAGTGACATTATTCCATGTCGCGATGTCAGACGATTCTAATACCAGTGCTGATTTGGTAAGCCAACGTTATTTCTAATTTTTAAGTATATATATACATATACTCAAGCATATATCCATTCTTTTGAATAAAGTTATATATACATATGTATATATATATATATACACATATATATATATATATATATATGTATATACATATATGTATATGAAATAAGTGATTATTGATAAATAATATTTCAAAGAGAGTTGAACTATCCTTCCTTCAGAGTAAAACATTAGAAACACGTTTTTGGATGCTGTCCTCGTGCTCGACTCGTCCACGTTTGATCAAATTCTATATATTTGTTTCTACAAAATTCTATTTTTAATAATTTCATAGAACACAACATTTCTAAATAAGTATACATAAACGTATGTTTAATTTTTACAATATTGTGCAAGATAAGTGGAATTTTTGTTTTCAAACAAATATAAATAGGAATTTTCTTTTTCTTTGTATTTATATTTTTCTCCATTTTAATTTTATTGTATAATGGTTATAATGTGTTTTAGATACAAATAAATTGTATTGTTAGTAGTAATAAATTATTTTATGTAAATAATACATATACATATATATATATATATATATATATATATATATATACTTTTATATATATATATACTTTTATTGTAGATCAAACCAATGGCTATAGTTGTCCCACCGGATTCACCTAAGAAATCAGTCAAGTCTACTGCAGTAGTGAAATATTCTGCCGTTCAAACGCCTGCCACTTTTGCTCAATTGCAATGTAATACAAATTTAAATCTTCCACCCAGCAATTGGCTTAGCAGTTCTGCTGAAAGTTATGGTCTACAAAGTGTATGGTCACAGAACACAGGATTCTCAAGTTTTCGGATGGCTCATATGTTTCCTGATTGTGTTGGAGAAGTTGACGTTGTGTCAGACGCAGAAAATATAAAAAAATTATTGAAATTACCATATAACCATGGTGTTATATCGATGATGGTACACCGTATAGAAAATACTTTATTGATAGATGATTTTGATATACATAAATATTTATTACGCCAAGCGGAAAGTGATTGGGAATGGTTGAAGAAATTTTTTTATGAACACATATTTCAAAACTTAGGAGATAAAGAAAAACGATTGTTTCATAAGGCAAACAGTAGAAATAGTTTGCAACAAAGGAATTTAGTATCAAAATTCCTTTATCATTCTATAGTATTAGCTGATAGTAAAGAACAGAATATAAAGCCTCCTTTGCCCGTTAAACCATTGGAACAATGTTTACCTGAACCAACGCAAGAGGAAAAAGTACCAGATCCAAACTATAATCATAATTTTGCACGTAACGTTGTATGGACTTTTGAAAATATACAAATGCTTATTGGTACTGACATGCCAATATTTGGCGGGCAAACTCATCCCTGTATTAGTTTACGATTAAAAGATATGTCAAAACCTATTAACGTATTAACGGGAATAGATTATTGGTTGGACAATTTAATGTGTAATGTTCCTGAAGTAGTCATGTGTTATCATTTACATGGTATAGTTCAAAAATATGAATTGATTAAAACAGAGGATCTTCCTAATTTGGATGATTCAAAATTCAGTCCCAAACTTATTAGAGATGTAGCACAAAATATATTAAGCTTTTTAAAAAACAATGCGACAAAAGCTGGTCACACTTATTGGTTATTTAAGGGTAAGTAGAGCCTTCTTTTTTTTTTTCCCCTTAAATAATTTCTTTTTCTTCTTTATATATTTTGATTGATTAATTTCTATATATATATATATATCTTTAAAATGTTCAATAGGTAAAGACGATGATGTTGTAAAATTATATGATTTAACATCATTATGTAATGATGTTACCGATGAAAAAGGACAAAATCCATTTACCGTGCCAGTGGCAATGCTGTTATATAGAGTAGCTCGAAATATGAAATATTCTTCTGATTATCATCGTCATCAGGGTACTATTCGAATGTTATTGAAAAACTGTGTTCAACTTCTTGCAAAGGAGAAATATCCGCAAATCGTTACGTCCGCTCATTTTATGCTTTCTGACTTATATGTACCTTCAAGTACGGATCCCGTTAGTCCAGGACTTTCCGATCAAAGTGACGAGGAAGATACACAAAGTGAATGCAGTACAAATCATGAAAATGAAAAAGAAGAAGATGAAGAAACTCCCAGTGCTTCTATTAAATCTTTAACATTGGCAAATAGTAAATATCTTTACACAGATCATAGTAATATTAAAATTTTTAATTATATATAATAATAATAATAATAATAATAATAATAATAATAATAATAATAATAATAATAATAATAATAATAATAATAATAATAATAATAATAATAATAATAATAATAATAATAATAATAATAATAATAATAATAATAATAATAAATCATTTCAGTCAAAGAGCAAGTAGAACAAGAGGGACCTAAGTACAAACCACCACCAATAACAGGTAGCGTAGAAGAAAGATGTTTAACTGCATTGGAGCATGTAGCTCATGGTCTTGAGTGTTTGAAATATTTCCCAACTGAAGAAAATTCAGACGAAGAACAAAAGAAAACAGATGACCGTGAAAATGAGAGAAAAAAATATGAAGAAGCTAATCCAAACATGGCAAAACCTTTTCAGGCAATACCAATGCCATATGCTTCTTTGAATCAAGAAAAAGATAGTGAATCCGGAGAAACTTCGCAAAATAATAGTCCTAGTCATAAAAGGAAAAATAAACAAAAGAAGAAAAAATCGGAAAAATTTATTACAAAAGAAAATACATCTGTTAACAACAAAGATATGAAATCTTGGTTATGTAAATCAAAAAATGAAACTTTACCAATTTGGCAGGCACCAAAAAAGAGTGACAATGTCAGTTGGAATGCACATTTAAAAACTCTATTGTACGAAAAGGCCTCATTGATATTTGCTGTTTTGGCTGAAAACGAATATGCGAATAAAAATTATGGTGCCTCTTTGAGATACATATTGGCGGTATTGAGATGTCAAAAAATATTGGAGGTCTGTTGTGGCATAAGAAATGAAAAATCTATTAGCTGTCTGTTAGGACGTGCTGGTGATTGTTGTTTTATGACTGTACAAGATTGGTGTAATATAGAGAAACATAGAAAGAATTATGAAATTAAAAATATAACAGAGGAGAAGATAATCGAAGAAATATATTCAATGGAAGATTTGGATACGTGTACGTATAGAAATACAATTTTATTCAGTAATCACAAATTTTTTCTTTCTTTCTTTTTTTTTTTCTTTTTTTTTTTTTTCTTTATACACATTTTTCACAATATTATGTGTATAATAATTTCAGACGGTATAGAATTATTGCCGCAACGTCTTGAAAGTTTGGAATTCACATTGGTCGCTTCTTACAAGTGTTACGAAAAAGCTTTGTCTTATGAACCATTGGAAATAGAAAAAAATAATTTATTAAGAAGACTAGGAAATATTCATAATGAATTAGGCGTTTTATATATGAATCAAGCAGGAAGTAATTGGATTGTATTTTAATTTAATTATATATATATATTATTATATATATATATATATATATATATATATATAAAACAAAAAACAATTAAATATTTTCATTTAATAATTAAAACTAAATATTCATTTTGTATATTTAGCAAGATACCAACAAGAAAGTACAACAAACGAATCGGCCCAATCGTCGACAGACGTTACTACTTTACTTAATCGTTCCTTACATCATTTAGAAGCGGGTGTTAAAGCATTTGAAACTGTTCACGATGAAGCAAATTTGGCATTACTACATTCAAATACCGGTAGACTAATGAGAATTTGTGCTCATATGCACGTTAAACATAATACACAGGAGCAATATTTTTACAATAAAGCACTTGCGAATTATCAAAAGGCATTGCAAGTTCTAGGTTCTAGAAAATCTAATCCGGCAATATGGGACACGATAACGTGGGATTTGTCTACGACACTTTTCACTATGGCCACATTATTACAAGATTTTCCTTCTCAAGGAAACAAGGTATATTTTTTTTTTTTTTTTTTTTTTTTTTTTTTTTTTTCTTCGAATAAAATCTCTATTGATATATTTTTATCGACAATGAAAGATAAAATATTAAAAATAAATCTATGAAAATAAATGAGATTTATTTATTTTTTTTTTTTTTTTTTTTCTTTTTTTTTTTTCTTATATGATATTTATTACAGACGGAAGAAGAGCTTGAAAGAGAAGTAGTCGATATATTACAGAAAGCTCTTAAACATTGTGACGTGGATACGCCAGGTTCACGACAGCCAGTATATCAATTTCGTGCGGCTATCATTCAACATCGTTTAGCATCTTTATATCATCACATATATAGAGAATTCGAATCGGATTCGGATAATGTCAAGAGAAAAAACAGTTTACAATTGTGTAAATTGTATTACGATAAAGCGGCCAAATTGTTATTGGCTTTGGAACAGACGACGGAATTTTTGAGAGTACAAATGGAACGTGTAGCTTTGGCTGAACATCAGGCACGAAGTAAAGTTCTTTTATCTTCTTTTTTTTTTTTTTTTTTTTTTTTTTGTAATCGTTAGATATAAACTTCATGAAATTTCATCGTTCATTTTATTTATTTATTTATTTAATTTTTTCTCTATTATCTCTTTTGTACCCTAACGTCTGTATTATTATTATTATTATTATTATTATTATTATTATTATTATTATTATTATTATTATTATTATTATTATTATTATTATTATTATTATTATTATTGTTATTATTATTATTATTATTTCTTTTTTAAACCAGGTGCTACAACTTTCAACGGCAAATTGAAGGCTTATCAAAATGGTATGGAGTTATTGTTACAGTGTCGACCAATCATAGATTTACTCTGTGAAAAAAATAAAACGTCAAAGGAGAAAATAATTGGTAATAATAATATGGTAGAAGGTGATACGATTAATACAAATGAGGATGGAAAAATTATTGAGGAACAAAAGTTTACAGAGGACGATGAGAGTTTAGTCGTATTGCTCGAACAAAGATTACAATTTATATTACGATCGTTAACCAAATTACTTGTTAATAAGAACAACACTGCCACGAATAAAAAGGAGTAAGTAAAATGTAACATGTATGTATATATATATATAAATTTATAATTTCAACGAAATTTCTAAAAAAAATTAGTTAATTATTTAATTTTTTTTTTTTTTTATTTTTTTTTTATTTTTTTATTTTTTTTTTTTTTTTTTTTTTTTTTTTTTATTACAGATACGAAACTCTCGTCAATTTGTATAAGCAATGTTACAGTCGTGCACTTAGATCTGGAACGATATCTGGTATAACGTTGATAGCTCACGTGGCACAATTATTAAAGGATCTATGTAATATATTGCAACATATAGAATAATAAGAAAAAGAAAGAAAGAAAGAAAAAAAAAAAAAAAGAAAAACTATGTAAATACATACTTTATAGTTCGTAGAACTTCAAATTGCGCAAAGAGATCTCGATCCCTCTGTTATTTTCTTTCCTTTTGATTTTTTTTTTCTTTTTTCTTTTTTTATACCTTTTTTTCTTCAATCTTTAACTGATTAACATGAACAAATCGATGTCAATTAATTTACTCCCACATAAGTCTGTCTCTTTTGTAAATCTTTTGAAGATTTACAATTTGTATATTACTCTACTAAACAAAAGAAAAAAAAAAAACAAAAAAAAAATGAAAAAAAAAAATGAAAAAAAAAAAAGAAAACAGATGGTATCAATGTTCATCGTTATAGTTATAAACATTGAAGGAGGAACGAGATCCATCAAATGCATTTTTGACGATCTCCGAATTGCCTACAGTATATATATATATATGTATGTGTGTGCGCGAGTATGTGTGTGTGTATGCGAGTGTGTGTGCGTGTATATATATATACAAGAAACGATGATGACAGTGATGGACAATGACATTCTTTTTATTTCCTTTTTTTTTTTTTTCTTTTTTTTTTTTAAATTCTGTAAATTGTATATAGTCATGATGATAATGCTTTTTATTTATGTATTATTTATAAGAAAGGAATAAATATTAATCGTGAATGATTGAATGAAGATATTTGTTTTAAAAATAATTTATCTTCTAAACCCTCACCAATTTTATATATATATATATATATATATATATATAAACTTAAGTATATAAGTATACAAAATTCATATAATTATATTTAAATATTATTCATAATAATTTCATATATATATATATTATGTGCACACATACATATTTATATTATGAACATATATATGTATATATTAAGAACACACACACACACAAACATACATACATATATATATATATATTACCCTATATATATATATATAGGGTAATAAACCCTTATGGGGAAGTACGGTACAAAATTATATATGTCTCGACATAAAATGACATGTATATACATATATATATATATATATATATAAAGGCAGTGTGTGTGTGTGTGTGTGTGTGTGTGTGTGTACGTGAGAGAGAGAGAGAGAGATTGTAAAATGTTTAATAATTGGCCATTAGTCGATAAAAGTTAAAAAATTATTAGAAAATAGACCTATTGTTTTTCGATTAATTTTAACGAAGAACTTTATGTAAGCGCTTACATATATATATATATATATATATACATAAATGTATAAAAAGTTGGATAAAAGAAAAGTAAAGAGGATGAGATAGGGAGGGGGTAGGTGGTCGAACGAAGAATCGACGCGTAGCAGGAGGAAATCGTATGGGGTGGTTGAGGAACGAGAGAGGAAAGGAAGGAGGAAAGGGAGGAGGGAAAGAGAGAGAGGATCGGGGGATAGCGGGGAGGATCAATGAACCGCGAATAAACGTTCAGGGCGTTGGTATATAACAATTCCAGCTGTCAGTTGCATCCCTCGCGATTCAATGGGTTTGCCTCTATCTCGTACGAGCAGTACAGTTTTATCAGAGACTATCCCGTTTTACTACAAAGACAAAACAAGAAGAAGAGAAATCGTACAAAAGGGGGGCCCGATCACAATCCACAACCATCCTTACTCCCTTGGCCCTCAACCCTCACCTTCCCACTCCAGCAAGTCGCCAAACCACCCACCCGTCATCTATCTCCTCTATTCCTTTATTATCTTTTTTCTTTCTTTCTTTCTTTCTTTTCTTTTTTTTTTTTCGTTTTTTTTTTCTTTTTTTTTTCTTTTCCATTTGCCAATCAGATAGAAAGAAAGAGAGTCATCCTCGTTGTACTCTCCAGGGATGTTCAGAACTTGACCTTCGAACAATAGACGATCTGTCCATAGAGCTATTATTCTACTCTTTAGCAAGATAGAAGTTGACTTCTCTATTGGTTCCACACAGTGGTCTCGTTCGGTATCATTCTCTATTATAAAAACGAAAGATGATTCAAAGAAAAGTATGAGAGGGGGATGAGAGAGAAAAAGAGAGAGAGAGAGAGAGAGAGAGAGAGAGACGAAGAAAAGAGAGGAATTTATTTCGTCGAGTATTTTGCCACGCCTTTTCCTTGTTCACTTTTCTTTTTTTTTTTTTTCTTTTTTTTTTCCTTCCTTTTTTTATACTCGTCTTTGTTTTTAATTTCTTTTCTTCTCTTATATACGTGAATCAATTCTTTAATTTATCTTCGATTATATAATATTCCATTGTACATTATTATATCGTAATATACGATTCTCATGTTTTTCGTCAATTTATTATCTTTCGTAATAATTTTGTCGAACTTTTTCTTCTTCTTTCTTTCTTTCTTTCTTTCTTTTTTTTTTTCTTTCTCTCTTTTTTTTTTTTTTTTTTTTTTTTTTTTTAATTTTTTTCTTGGTTCTGTTTACTTGTTCGTTTTTTCCCGTCTTCTTTCTTTTCATCATTATATAATCATTTATTACATTAACATTATGTGTAATTTTGCGTTTAACATATGTTTAATAATAAATTTAATAATTATAAGTTTTATTGTTTTTATATCTTTACATATCTTCATTTGAAAACTTCGATGTGATTCGATCGTTTCGTAAATATTTTCATGTTTCTTTTTTCTTTTTTTTCCCCCCTGTATTTCTCCTTCTTAATCACATTATTATATATTTTTGGATTAATTAATAATTAATCAATAAGTAATTAATAAGTTGGAACTTTTAATAAAAAGATATTGAATACAATTGTCGTTTAATTTAATCATTATTTAATGGACATGTAATATAAATATACAATATAATATAATATATTTCTAAGAAAATATATATAATATAAAAAAAATATATATATATATATTTATATATTTTCTATTGTTTATTTGAATATATATATATATAAAATATTAAATCTTTCTTATTATTATTACTTATAATTCAAGAAAAACTAATATTATAAATCATTTAATAATTTTTTCATACTTTTGTCATAGTCAATATAATGTATATCGTCAATACACAATATAGAGATAATATAATGTAATATATTAAAATAAAAAATAAAAATATATATAAAATATATAAGGTATATGATATATTGTTTATTTAAATATATTGAACCTTCCTTATTATTATACAACCTAATTAATAAAAACCAATGTTATAAATCATTCAATAATTTTTTTTATACTTTTGCTTGTAATAAATATAATATATCTATATCTCGTCAATAGACAATATAATGTAATATATTAAAAAAAAAAAAAACAAAACGTAATATATTCAAAATAAAATACTGAATATTATTAATAAAAACGAATAAAAAATCAACATTAAAAATAATTGAATAATTTCCAACAATTAAATAATTGTCAACAATCACGCTTTGTTAATATTATTTCTATTTATTTCCTTAATTGAACATAACGAACGAAGTAATTACATGATTCCACTGTTCCTTTCTTTCTTTCTTTTGATCTACTTTTACTTCTTCTTTCTCTCGTTCTTTTTTTTTTTTTTTTTTTTTTTTTATTTCCCTCGAATTCATTAACGTGTAATCACGATTGAGAAAAACGAAAAAGCAGCTCTCGTTGGCTCGTGTTACTCGAAAGAAGACAACAACCGGAGTAGTTTTTCTCGAAAGATTGTCGAGAGATTCTAGTAAGAGCTTTCGAAGATCATTACGCTCTGTAGAAAGTAAGAAAGAAGGTAGGAAAGAAAGAATGAAGGAAAGAAAGAAAGAAAGAAAGAAAGAAAGAAAGAAAGAAAGAAAGAAAGTAAGTAAGAAAGAAAAAGAAAAAGGATAGGTCGTAGGGAAGATGGTGAAGGAAAAGAAAAAAGAAAAGAAAGAATGTAAGAAGGCGGTGTCGCATTCCTTGGATTCGCTGTTACTCTCCATTTGTCTCCTCGGCAACGTTCATTATTTGTTCGGTGTTGTTCGTACCTCCTTTCTCTATCCATCTTCACGTTTATAAAAGATATTTCCTATCTAATAAAATGCATCAATCTTTGACTGATCGAATCTACGTGAAAATATAATTTGACGATGTGAAATACAATTTTTTTTCTTTCTTCTTCCTCTTTTTTTTTTTTTTTATTTTTTTATTTTTTTTTTTTTTTTCGTAAGCCTCGACGAACGCCTCGCATTTACTTAATTAAAAACGATGTTAAAGATAAAGTTGAATACGCATAAAACTCTGACGTTTATTATTTAAGAGTGAAATAATAATGATCGTAATAAGTTTTGATGATTATTATTTCATTAAAATTATCGACGATTAATTATTGTATTTAATTAATAAAGAAATAACTCAATGAAATATCCATTAACAATTTATAATTCTATCTTTGTCTCTCTATTTCTCTATCTCTCTCTCTCTCTCTCTCTCTCTCTCTCTCTCTCTCTCTCTCTCTCTCTTTCTCTCTCTCTCTTAAATACTTTTATTTTCATTGTTTATACTTTGCTAATTTAATTGTTAAGTGTAATTATAATAATAATAATAATAATAATAATAATAATAATAATAATAATAATAATAATAATAATAATAATAATAATAATAATAATAACAAATATAATATAATAATAATAATAGTAAATGCAATAATAATAATAAAAACAACAAAATTATTGTTGTATCATTTTCAATAATTTTTTCTTTTTTTTAATGCAAACAAATCTTTAGTAAAATATATTTATATTTTATTTTTCATCCTTTACTATTTTCTAATGTAATCAAACCAAATCATCATCAATATAGACACTGCGATATTGTAAGACTAAAAACAACGATAACAACAACAATAACGGTAACAAGAAAATTATTGTCATTTTCAATATATTATTCTTATATTAATTAATATAAATAATTCTGTAGAAAACAAAATATATATATATATATATATATATATATATATATATATTCCATTTTTATTTCATTATTTATCGACTATTATTTACTAGTAAACAATTTGATCAGAAATAGTAAACACTGCAGTAAATAACATTTGAGTATTACCTTGCATTATTTTGGATCTTCAATATCGATTGAAAAAGAAAAAAATCTCACGTCACATTACTTCTTTATATACGAATAATTCACCATCCATTGTTACGTTAAAATTTTCATTTATTTTTATTAATTATAACGTCAAAGACTTTGTTAAATATAAACTGTTCAGTATATATGAATATTCAATTAAATTAATTATGTAAATAATTAAAGTGTTATGATTGCATAGGCATTACGTATATTACGCATTGACATTTTATATCATAAATATCAAAATTATATTATACAATTAAATTATAATTATTATTATAAAATTATCGATCGAATGTTTGCAAAAATATTTCCCATTAAGTAATAATTAATAAGCCATATATGTTGTTTTTATCGTAAGTTAGATTTCATTCATTTCTTATCATTCGTATTATCAAATTGGAATATATCTTATGTACGATAAATTTTCTTTCTTTTTTTTTTTTCCTTCTCTTTTTTCCGCCCCTCCCTCTCTCTTTCTTTTTTTCTTTTCCCTTTCTCTGTTCATGATTTTCTCTTTACCCTCTTCAAGAAGATCACAAATATTAAATCGCAAAGGAAAAGCGAGAACGATCTACACGATTCATTGTTCGCAGGACATTTCGAGTCAATCATAAGCAAGTATCTTATTCGATTCTTTCTATTTTCCTTTCCCCCCCCCCTTTCTCTTCATTTGATTTCTTCTTTTCTTTTTCTAGGGGAGGGAGGTTTTTCTTCTTTTTCTTTTCTTTTCTGCCGCTCTTCATTCTTTCCATCCCCTATCCCACCCACTTCTATTTTTCTCCTTCTATTCTTTTCGCATTATGAAAACGAAAAAAAAAAAAAAAAAGGAAATCGAAAAAATGTATTCGCCATGAAATCACCACGTTTTTCGATCCTGAATCGGGGGTCATCGTAAATTTCACATAGATGAAAGAAAAAAAAAAAAAGTAAGAGAAAAGAAATAAATAAAAAAGGGAAGAAATCGAGTATCCCAGATCGATTCTTTACTCATATCATTTGCCATAATATACCAGAAAAGAGTTTCTAAAAAATGCGAAACGATTTGGATGAGTCATATTTAATGTTCAAGTTAAAATATTTTTTTGACAATTTTTTAGACAATTTTTTAGAGAACTTTTTCGTAAACAAAAAGAAAAAGAATATATATATATATATATATATATATGTGTATATATATTTATGTATGTATGATTAATTTATAGAGCAAATTTTAATAGAAATAATAAAAGTTGAGTGATGAACAAATTGATAAAAAAATTGTTAATTTTATTGAATTGAATTTTTAATTGTTTCAATAATGATAATAATAATATATATATATATATATATATATATATATACACATACAATGTTTTATACATATATAAATTTTATTCATATAAAAATTTATATATATATATATATAAATTTATTTACTTATATATATATATATAAATTAATTATTAAAAACATTAAGTGTACATATAAATATACACACATACGTACATATATATATATATATATATATATTTCGCATTCGAATTTAAGCGTTTAACAGAGAAAGATCCGAGAGACAAGAGCGACAAAAGACACGACACCCTTTGTCGGTTTTCATGTGCGGCTCGAAACAATCAAATTCCAGAAGCGTTTTCGCGAAGAACGCATTGAGATACAGACCGTTAGGCGTATAGGGGAGAGAGAACCCCGTTCGTTCCATTACGCGAATTACATAATGAATCCGTCAGACGCGAAAGAAAAGAACAAATTTACGGCTTGACAGTCCGTGCTCGTCCGTTAGGAACGTCTATGGAATTTTAAGTTAACGAAGGGAAACTCATGAGTCGTTCGTTCAGAACGAAAAAAAGAAAATTGAAAGAAAAAGAAAGATAGAAGGATAGAAAGTGCGATAGAAAGAGAAGTAGATAATGAGAAAGAGAGAAAGAAAAAATTAAGATTAAGAATTAGAAAAATAGAAAGAATGAGACAGAGAGAGAGAGAGAGAGAGAGAGAGAGAGAGAGAGAAAGAGAACATTTTTTTGAACTTCTTGAAATAACGATAATTAATCTACAAAATTGAATTTCTACAAAATCGTTTTAATAATGATAAGAAAAAAAAAGAAAATAACATCAAGAAGGAAAATAAAGAAAAGAAAAGAAAAAAAGAAAAAAGAAGAAAAAAATATGCAATTCATAATATCTCAACAATTATAAATTATAAATTATAAATTGTATAAAAAATTATAATAGCAAAATTATATTAAAATTTATTGATTACATTTTAATTTACTGATATACATATATATATATATATATATATATATATATATATATATATAATGATTAAAATAATATCAAATAAATTATAATATTATAAATTATATTGAAATTAATGATATAAATTATATAAAAAGAGAACAAAAGAAATTAGCCACCAAATTCGCATTAAACATTATTATCATTTAAAAATAATATCAAATAAAAATAATAAAATAAATAAAAAATAATAAATAAAAATAATATCAAATAAATTATAATATTATAAATTATATTGAAATTAATGATATAAATTATATAAAAAGAGAACAAAAGAAATTAGCCACCAAATTCGCATTAAACATTATTATCATTTAATGATATATAAAAGATGAGAACGATCGAAATAATCATTAGATAAATTTCTACGTATTATTATAGTTTATTTTTCCTTTCTCCTTTGACTCAAACTTCCTCTCCACACCTTTCAAATTTTCTACATCCCTTTTATTTCCCTTCTAATGTATCGTCCT
>NC_140812.1:9215000-9217500 GCF_050613455.1 Vespa mandarinia | reverse complement strand
ATTGGTACAATTAAAAGATATTGTTAAAAATATATTAAATGAATGTCGAATAATCGAAAGAATTATTTATTAATTTTTTTATATTTGTTAATAATTGTCAATCATTGTCAATTGAGAGACTAAAATCGGTTTAATTTGAAAGACAAGAGATAAAATGGCGAGGAGAGGATAGGAGAGGAGAGGAGAGGAGGGAAGTAAAGAGAGAAGAAGTAAAGAGAAGAAAATAGTAGAGAGTGAGATAGAGAGAGATAGAGAGAGACAGAGAGAAAATTGTCGAAAAGGGGTTATCACGAGAAGGGTAAGTACAACGTGGAGCCTATATAGAGTCACGTGAGAGCTTCTTGGACGCGTTACCGTAACAGCGAGAGAACGCGAAAATTGAATCATAAATTGAAGTTCATTTGTTTCACTTGCCGAAACGAGGTATAAGAGAGAGAGAGAGAGAGAGAGAGAGAGAGAGAGAGAGAGAGAGAGAGAGAGAGAGAGAGAGAGGGAGGGAGAGATGGTAAAGGGAAGCAACCCTCGTCGCATTCGTAATACGTGCCAAACGGACACGCTAAAAGTTTCGAGAGGATCGCCACGAATTTATCGAAAATGAAATTTTGCGACGTGCCTTACTGCTCTCGTCTCCATTTTCTATTTCTCTTTCTCTATCTATCTCTCTCTCTTTTTTTTTTAGTCTGTCTGCACACACACACATATATATATAAATATATTTTTTATTTTTTTTTATTTTTTTATTTTTATATTTTTTTTATTTTTACTGATATTTCGAAGCTCGTCGCAGTACGAAAACTGAATTCGAAGGCCACTTTTGTTCCTGTTCGACGTAAAAATATCACGTTCGAGTATTTCCGTTAAATCTATCAATTTATCTATGAATTTGTAAAAGTATGTAGGTGGCTTTATGAAAGAAGGAGGAACATATGAAAAAAAAGAAAAAAAAAAAAATACAAAATAAAAAAGAAGAAAAATATAAGGAAAAATAATATCTCTTTGGGCAAGTACGATATTAATTATTCTTTAATTATTTTTCTTTTTTTTTCTTTTTCGTTTTTTTTTTTTTTTGTAGAAATGATTATCAAAGATATTAATAAAAAAAGAAAGTAATAATAATAATAATAATAATAATAATAATAATAATAATAATAATAATAATAATAATAATAATAATAATAATAATAATAATAATAATAATAATAATAATAATAATAATAATAATAATAATAATAATAATAATAATAATAATAATAATAATAATAATAATAATAATAATAATAATAATGATGATAACATAATGATAGTTATGGTGTGTACCTATAGAAATAAGTATATAGTAGTATAAAAAAAAAAAAAAAAAAAAAAGAAAGAAAAAACGAAAAAATGAATAAGAAATTATTTATTTGTACTAGTACGATAATAATAATTATTCCTTTTAGAAAAAATTGAGGATAATAAAAAAAAAAAAAAAAAAAAATAATAACGATAATAATAATGATGATGATGATGATGATGTTGATGACAATATAACGATACTAATGACGTATCTATATCTATCTTATTATTATATTAAAAAAAAAAAGAAATAATAACAATGCAAATATTTCGCGATAGGAATTTGACGTTCAATATTTTATTTTCAATATCTTAGAATCTAATGAATTCGTGTCACTCAAATTATCGAAATATGTAGTTTCGATAAAAACTTATTTCGTGGTAATATCTTTTCGTTAGATAAAATTCTTATCATTCGGCGAAAGTTTTAAAATTAAATTAACAAAATAACTATCGGGAATACTTTTTGAAATTATACGAATAATTCATGGTTCCATGTTATTTCAATTATTTTAATATTTTTTACTCTTTTCAAATTTAATCTTTTCAATATCATCGTTCATTCTCATTTCAAACTTTCTCGCTCTTCTTGTTGCTATTTTCTTTTTTTTTTTCTTTTTTTTTTTTTTATCGTAAACACCTATACCAAATCAAAAGTGTAATAGAAAAACAAAAAAAAAAGAAAGAAAAAAAAAAGGAAAGAAAAAGAGAAAAAAAATGAGAAAAGAAAAACAAATAAATCGAAACACATGATCCGTTTTGACTGTCGGACGAAACATAACAAAGAAATAAGTATCAAGGGTTGTAAAACGTTCGCGATTGCTATAGCGTTTAGTTAAACAAAATAACAAAATAGAAAAAAGAAAAAAATAAATAAAAAAGAAAACAGAAAAAGAAAACAGAGAAAAAAGAAAAGAGAAAAAAAAAGGGGGAAACGAAAAAACTCGTGCTGTGGAATCGACTATAGTTAATCGATCAAAAAAAAAAAAAAAAAAAAAAAAAAAAAAAAAAAAAAAAAGAAAATGAAAAAGAAAAAGGAAAAGAAAAAAAAGAAAAACATAGCTCAACGTCATGCGTCGAAAAGTTTTTCACCCGTTCTCTTTATACTGTTTATTGTAAACAGCCGTACTACTGCATCAAAAGTTGTATTAAAAAGAGCAAGGTA
>NC_140812.1:9195000-9207500 GCF_050613455.1 Vespa mandarinia | reverse complement strand
GGGTTTCCAACGTTATCGTTATATGTATATGTATAGGTATGTATGCATGTACTCAATAATTCTAAATTAATTGAACGTTATTATGATATCGAATTAGGAAAGATTAGAAAATTTTTGTTAAATATAAAATATAAATATTGTTATGGTGATATAATCGTTCAAGATAATAAATAAGAAGGATATTAAATAATTCTAATGAAGATAGGAATTAAATAATTGAGATGACAATAATTATTTATTTTAATCGCTAATAGACACGTTTATTTATTTATTTATTTTATTGTTAAAAAAGAAAAAAAGAAAAAAAATTAAACCGTATTAAATTTAATCAGATTCTCAATTTAGGATATTTTTCGTAATTATTTATATGTCGTTATATTTGTAATATATTAATTTTCTAAATTGTAACAAAATTTTTTGCCTATTTTTCTTTTTCCATTTTTTGTTTTGTTTTTTTCTTTTTTTCTTTTTTTCTTTTTTTCTTTTTTTCTTTTTTTAAGATTACATGACACAAATTTTTTGTTAATGTCCATTTGTTAATGTCGAACGTAATTCGACAAATTAAAATGAAATTTTGAAAGAATAACGAACAACACGTTCATAGAATCGAAAAGCTAAAGCGATTATTTGTTTTCTCTAAGTTTCTTTTCAGACCAATACGCACGTAATGCAATATATCTGCCAATGATAGTCCGATATCGTTCCGATATTATTTCTTCGATATTCGGTAAAACGATCGAAACGTTTTCATGCAATGTACGGAAAGAAAAGTTCGCCTTTTTATAATACGACATTTTCTATAATACGTGACCACGATAGAATAAAAATCATTTTATATTCGCATTGTATATTAATAACGTTTGAAATTAATCGAAGATCGAAACGAATTTTATGGCAATAATAATCGCATTTCTTTTATTTCCTTATTTATTTATTTATTTATTTATTTAAAAAACTTATCGTTCATTTAACATTTCTTTCGATAAACATTCGAATGAATTAATTTATTATTAAATTATTAAATTATTATTATTTATTATTTTATATTATTATAATCAATTATTATTACAAATTATTTATTAATTCAATCCATTGTCACGTCAATATGATATATCGCTCGTAAATATTAGAAAATTCTTATGAATGTTATTTAACGAAAATTTATTTACAATAAATGAATGAATGAATCATTATTAATATTTAAAAAATAAAACAAAAATAAAAGAAAAGAAAAACGAGAAAAGAAAAGAAAAGAAAAGAAAGAAAAAGAAAAAGAAAAAGAAAAAGAAAAAGAAAAAGAAAAAGAAAAAGAAAAAGAAAAAGAAAAAACAATTAGTCAAAAACATTTATCAATGTTATTAACATCTGCACGATTTCAAAATGAAATTAAATGAAAATAATTATTAAATAAATTCGATCGAAGATATGATTCTAATATATATATATAATACTTATATATAAATTATAATATATAATACATATATATAAATTAGACATATAAATAATGGATTATTTACTTATTAAAATATTATATTATATTTATTAAAAAAAAAAAAAATGATAGATAGTTTTTCGATATCGTTCGAAAACTTATACTCGAGAACTATACTGAGATTGGGTTTCTCGTCTTGCATTCGAGTGCGGTCGTGAAGTTGGTTCAGTACAATGCTCGCTGAGCGAGCGAGCGAGTGAGTGAGCGAGCGAACGAACGAACCATAGTAACTCTCTGGCTGTAAGTAAATTATTCCGCGAGTGCGACAGCCAAACGGATGTTTACGACGTTCGAGTAAGAGTACATACGCTCGAACAGCGGCCTCGACAAAGGCGAGCAATCTAACATTCGTAGGACTAACCCAACTACGAGAGATCTACTATGGTATCCTTTGTGTTATTTCTTTTCTAACAGAATTCAATTGAAAATTGACGTTTGAAAAGATTCAACATTTCTTCTGTTTTTCTATTTTATACATTTCTTATACGTAATGTACTATACATATTATATGTGTATGTGTATATATATATATATATGTGTGTGTGTGTGTGTGTGTGTGTGTGTGTGTGTGTGTGTGTATATATATATAGGTGTATGTATATATATGTGTGTGTGTATTTATTATATTATATATGTATATAGTATAATAATAAATAGCATAATATATAAAAAAAATATAAATGTGATATAACAATAATAATAATAATAATAATGATATATGTATTATATAATGGCAAATAATAATATATATTATTTATTTATTTATTTATTTATTTATTTATTTATTTATTTAATTATTTATTTATTAATACTGTTAGATTATCTTAACATTTTTACGTCTTTACACTTTTTATCTTCAGAACGTGAACAATAATATCATAGCTCAACTAAACGTTCTAACAATTATCGGAGATCTATCGATTAGTATTAAACTATCAGAATTCAACGTGGAACGTGGAACTTGAAAAGCAAAGAGAGAAGAAAAAAGAAAAAAAGGAAAAAAAGAAAAAAGAAAAAAGAAAAAAAAATTCCAATCAATAATCGTCATTAATCCACACTTTTATTTTCACATTTTCTAATAACTTTTTCCTTTAACATTTTCAAATGGTAACAATAAAATAATAGCCATCTAATTCATCTTAAAAAATTTTTCGATACTTATTTCTCTTTGATTATCTAAATTCTCTAATCGTATTTTTCTCTTTAACGTTGTACAATGATAAGAGCTATCCGTATTTATGAACATTAAAAAAAAAAAAGAAAAAAAAAGAAAAAAAAAAAGCCACCTCGAACTTTGACGATCGTAAAACGCAGAACTTTCGTAGAAAAAAAAAAAAAAAAAAAAAAAACATAACAAATAAGAAATAAAAGAAAAAGAAATAAAAAAAAAAAAAAAAATTCTATAAAAAAATTGACATTAATTTATTTGCACTAGCGTCCCAACGTTTCAATCGTATCTTTTATCGAGCGTTACGAAATAGAAAAAAAAAATTTAATGATAATAATAATAATAATAATAATAAGAAAGAAAAAATGAAAAAAATGAAGAAAAAAAAAGAAAAAAAAAAACAAAAGAAAAACAATACAAGTCCTAGATAAATATGTATCTACGAACTATATGTTTTTCCCATAACAAACTACTCGAAACTATGACGACGATTATAATCGACCTTAAAGTATTCGACGTTAAACGTAAAGCTTTATCGTTCGATGCTTTCGCGTTCCGATATCGGATGCGTTCCATCGAAAAAGCTTTTGCGTCCTCCTGTCGAGCTATCCGTAATGTAAATCTCGATGCTCTCTGAAAGGTATCGATACCTACATACGTATTGATCTCTTCCTGTTCTTATATGCACATATTGAAGCGGCAAGAAGTTTACGGTATATTTTCGTGAATAATAAACGTGACTAACCCCCATCCTTTTCAACCTCCCCTACTATCTCCTTCTACCTTCTACCTTCTCCTCCTCCTTCTCCTCCTCCTCCCTCTATCTACTCCTTACCCCTACTTCTATCCAACTACTAACACCATCAACATCGTCAATGACGACGACAACGACGACGACGACGACGACGACGAGTTTCCAACGAGTATTGCTTTTACGTTTTCATCTCTTACGACTTTTTTATCTATCTATCTATCTATATATCTATCTCTCTCTTTCTATATCTCTTTATTTATCTATCTATCTATCTCTATCTTTCTCGCTCTTTTTATCCGTACGACGAGTACATCGATATTGTCATTGTTAATATTTTATTTTATCATAGACATGCGTTTGCAGTCATATATGTATATGTTCGCGCGTCTATATGTATATATATATATATATATATATATATATGTGTGTGTGTGTGTGTATGTATGTGTGTGTGTGTATGTTTGTGTATATGTGTAACGATCGTTACTTTTGGATGCCAATGGAAAATGAACGAACGAACGAGTCGTGCAACGAAATGTCATGAATGTGCATATGAAATACATTTTGGTTATTCACACGGCATGATCGAAGAGTATCGTCGATCGTTCTTTAAAATTCATTGAATGATAACAAAGAAAATAAAATGTTGTCAAATACATCGGTATTGTATTGTCAATGACATAACACATTCATACATCCATCACATAATCCAAAGTTAATATTCACGTAATGTAAAGCAGATTCTTCTTCTTTATTTCTTTTCTTTTTCTTTCTTTCTTTTTTTTTTTTTTTTTTTAGCTACTACATCATGCGCAATTAGTTCCTTTTTTCTTTTTTTTCTTTTTTTTTTTCTTGTTTATTATTGTTTTTTTGATGTCACATTATAATCGTATATTACAGCTGAATGGTACGTCGTGGATTCTTTTTTTTTTCTTTTCTTTTTATTTCCTTCGTTCCATTTTTTCTGTTTTCTCTCTCTCTCTCTTTCTCTCTCTCTTTTTTCTTTTTTTTTTTTACGATCGCGAACAAATACTTTCGCAAAGAGTTTTTGACTTTGTATTATTTTATTTCATAATCAATTATCGTTTGTTTTATAATTAATAATATTTTTTCTTTTATCTTATTCTTTTTTTTTTTTTCTTTCACACTTAATAGCTCGAATGTAGGTAAGGAATTATAATCGAAAAAACAATATAAAAAGAACAGAGAGAAAGAAAATAAAAAAAAAAAAATATAAAGAAATATATCTACGTATTCGATATATGATATTTTATTTGTTATAATTTTTGTGCATGCGTCTGCATGTATGCATGGTGTATGTATATATGTATTTAATACCTAATAATGTATATGTAAAAGAAATTAAAATTAAAAGAACAATGTGTATTACTTTATAAAAAAAAAATTGTTTAATAAAACAGAGATATGTATTGGTAGAAAATTATAATTTTACTATATATATATATATATATATATATATATATATATGTATATATGTATATGTATCTATGTATATATAAACGATTTGGAAAATGTTGTGATGATAGAACGAAAAATAGTAAAGTTAGAAAATAGAACACGCAATTTAGATCGTGACTTGAAGCCACAAAAGCTATACTACTGGTTTCCAAGTGGTAAATATACATGTATGGTCAGACACGTAACCTAACTAAAGTATTTATCAGTACTAAAAAATATTTACTAGGGAGAGAATATAAAAAACACTAGACGTACCTTGTTCGTATAACAAACTACAAATAAATTACAAACACACACACACATATATATATATATATATATATATATATATATATATATATATATATATATACAAGTAAAAAAAAGTAGTTATCAATGCAATGTAAACAATTACAAATAAAAAAACAATAATCCATAATTACTTAAAGCAATAATCACAATTCAAAGAGATCATCGAACGAAACGATTGTTCATCGACAAACGAAAAAAAAAAAAAGGAAAAAAAAGGAAAAAAGAAAAAGAAGAAAACGACTTTAATTTGACATTAAAAAGAAAAGATAAAAAAAGAAATAAAAAGAAAGAAGATTTTTTATCTCCTTTCATAAATTTCTTTTTTTCTTTGTTTTTTTCTTTTTGCAGACATTCACGTAGACACATATCTGCGCTTTCGTCAATTAAACTAAATCACGTCCATTATCAAATCATTCATAGACTCGAAATAAATCCAATGTAAGAGAAAACAAAAAAGAATGTGAAAAGAATAACATACTTATACATAATATTATACATAGAACCAAGAAAAAAAAAAAGAGAGAAAAAAAAAAAGAAGAAAAAGGAAAAAAAAAAAAGAAAGAAAAAATATCGCGGATTTTACAGAATTCACGGAATCTCCTTTTTCTCATCTTTAATCTCTCTCTCTCTCTCTCTCTCTCTCTCTCCCTCCTTTCCTCTTTATTTTTTGTTCGTTTTAAAAAGTGAAGAGGTCAAGCCCTTAACCTGTATTTCGAGTTTGGCTCATCGCGTTGTCCTTCGTCGTTTCTCAACGAACAACTGTCCTTCTTTCTATCTATCTTTCTTTCTCACGTATCATTTTATTCTCTATCACCCTTTTTCTTCTCCTCTTCCTCTTCTTCCTCTTCTTCTTCTTCTTCTTCTTCTACTATTTCTTTTACTTTTATCCTATTCCTAGGGAATAATAAAACGTCTTTGTGACGTTCTTTCGCTCTTCGCCACTTCTCCATCTTTTTTCGTAGTCATCATCATCATCATCTCTCTCTCTCTCTCTCTCTCTCTCTCTCACACATTCTCTCTTTTTTTTTATACAAACATATACGCATACACTTTCTCTCTCTTTCTCACTCTCATACACATTCTCCCTTTTTCTTATACACACATATACGCAGACACTTTCTCTCTCTCTCTCTCTCTCTCTCTCTCTCTTTCTCTCTCTCTCTCTTTCTTTCTGTCTCACGTATACACATGCGCATACTTTCTCTCTCATTCTTTCTCCCTCAAATACAGACTGTATTATATATACTCTCTCTTTCTCGCTCTCTTTTTTCACGCTTCATCTTTTCTAATCCTCATCTTCCATCTCAGTCCCTCTCAACCAAGTCACCTCTATCCAAACCTTTATCTCTACTCTTACACACACCGCAGGCTAGATTTTCTCTCCTATTTCGAGCGGGTGACACCCACCGACTCCACCACTTTTAGACGTCGGTGTCAGGCCCCTGATGACATCGTGAAATATGCAAGTACCCACTAGCAAAGCGGTTAGTTACTCGCCCCCGACATTTATGTGTGTCCCTCTTTTCTTCCAGTATCTCCTTCTCTTCTCTACTCTTCTCTTCTTCTATTCTGCTCTTAGACAAACCTTCCTCCTCTTATCCTCCCGCCACACCCAACCTGCCCGCCGTCGGTCTCGTGTACTTGAGTTCTACTTTTGCGAAAAGTAAAAAAAGAAGGGAAAAAGAAAAAAAAAAAAGAAAAAAGAAAAAAGAGAGAAAAAAGAAAGAAAAGAAAGAGAATAGAAATGGTCTGAGAGAAGAAAAAATAATAAAGAAAACGAAGTGGTCGAGTATCTATCTTAAAGAGATGCACGATGCGACCATATTTACATATGTCTTCGCACATTCACTTGTGTTTTCTTTTCTTTTTTTTTTTTTCTTCTCTTTCTCCTTTTCCTTTTTCATATCTATTTTCTACGTCAATTGAATTTATTATTAATTATACAATAATAACATGCTTTGACGTTTGAAATTTTTATGTAGATTATAATTATCGGAGATGTGACCTTTTATCTCGCTTTACAATCTTTTTTTCGTCTCTTTGCTTTGGATTTTTTTTTTTTCTTCTTTTTTATATATATTTATCTTAAATATATGTATATGCATTAATATTAATAACAATCATTATAAATCTTTTGTAAATGTAATAATATATAGCTTTGTTGTATTATATTATTATATTATAAAATGATACACATTGTCTTTTTAATTATCATTGTGCGATATATATACATATATACACACATACCTACATACATATGTATATATATATATATATATATATTTGTAAGGAAAAATAAAAAAAAATGGAATAAGAAAAAAAAGGAGGCAAAAGAAAGGTATATAAATTTTTTAATCTTCGATATAAAAAATGATAGTTGATTTATTATAAAATAATACATTACAAACGATTCTATTCTTGTTAGAAATTCATCGGAAGCGACTAACCACGATCCATTACTCCTTGGAATGGACAAACGAGAAATATATAAATTCATAGAGACAGAGACAAAGATAGATATAGAAACAGATAGAGAAATAAATAGAGAGAGAGAAAGAGAGAGAGAGAAAGAGAGAGAGAGTTGACCCTCGATGTTTCAAAGGAGACCAAGGCGTTTCGATAACTATAGAATTCGCAATGCTATTTCTATACGTATCTTCTCTCAGCAGAGAACTATCCTAAATACAGTCTGATTAGTTCGTAATATTGTCTGCTTTGAAGAGTATAACCACGCAGGGAATGCGTTCAAAGCACGCAATATCGTTCAAAAGCTTTCCACAATTTTGGTTTGTGGAGAATCCTAAAAGTGAGTATTCGATTCGAGAGATCATCGATGATATTGGTATCGTCGTCAACATATCATTTTTTTTTTCTTTTTTTTTTTTTTCTTTTCCCATTATCATTACAATCGCAACGATAATAAGGTTTGTAGGTAATTCAAAAAAAAAAAAAAAAGAAGGAAGAAAAAAATAAAAAACGGGTCACTTTGATTTCTTCGACAATTAGATGTGAATAATTATACGCCGGTGTGTTAACGTGATAAAAATTTTATTAAGGAAAAAAGAAAAAATAAAAAAGAAAGATGAAAAAGGAAAAAGAAAAAGTAAAAGCAAAAGAAAGAATTTTTCACGAAGCAACAAAGAAATGAAAAAAAGATTATTAATTTCATTAAATCGAAATGATCTTTTTCGTGAAAATCTTTCTTTTTCTTTTTTTTTCTTTTTTTTCCTTTTTCTTTTTTTTTTTTCTTGTTTTTTCTCTTTCTCTTTCATCAATTAAAAACAAACGAGATAATCAACGTTAATTCAATCGAAAACGAAGACATCGTGATTTCGTTATATATTTAAAAATTTATTCTCGATAAAAATGTTTTCTTTGTTTCAAACTCTTTTCCCCATTTTAATTTTCTCGAAAGAAAAAAAAAAAACATAGATAATGTCTTCTACGTGTCGCGATCTTAGATAATTCGATCTCATTGATATTATCTATAATCGATACTTGATAGATACGAGGATACGTGAAAATTAATAAATTGAAATAAAAACAAATTACGAATGTAATTATGAATGAATATATTACGACGAAAGATTAAACATTACGACATGGGGAGAGGGAGAAGGGAAAAGGAGAAGTGGGAGGAGGAGGAGGAGGAGGAGGAGGAGAAGGCGGACAATGATGATGGCGACCGACTTATAATTATTACATTTATCCACGTAGTATCATGGCGAAAGAAAAATAAAAAAAAATTTTTTAAAACGGAATAATATTCTCAAAAAAAAAAAAAAAAAAAAAAAAATAAAAAGAAACAGAAAAAAAGACCAAAGGAAGAAAAAAAAGAAAAAAAGGGAAGAAAATCAGAACAAAAAGTCAGACAAGAAAATACAACAAACGCGCACGTAAGCACGCATAGAAAAGAAAAAAATTAACATACGGCGAAAGAAAGAAAGAAAAAGAGAAAAAACAAGAAGAAAAGAAGAGAAGAAGAAGAAAAAAAAAAAAGAAAAGAAAAATTGTTAATCCGTCATCGGTGGTCGAACGACGGTAAAGGGTGGTTTTTGTAAGAAGCAATTTAAATTAGCCCTTCGGTGTCTTGATAGGAAGCTTAAAAGGATTTCTATCTTGCTTGAACTTAGTTGACGGTAGGGTGCGGCATCGTCTACATTGAAATTCGTTTATCCTAACGGAGTCGATTGCGAATGCAATGCGCGGATAATGTCTCGTTAAACGAAAAACGATTACAGGAGGGTACTCTAAGTTAATGTACTCTCTCTCTCTCTCTCTCTCTCTCTCTATCTATCTATCTATCTATCTATCTATCTATCTCTCTCTCGCTTTCACTCTCTTTCTATCTCTCTATCTCTCTATCTATTTTCTCTTTCTTTTCTTTTCTTTCTTTTTCAGTCAGTCTTGCACACTCTTTTTCGTGAATCGCTTAAAAATGTGATGCCTTGAATGAAGATGAGTTTTTCAACGACGAAAAACGTAGAATTTCCTCTTCCCTCAATCTTCTCTAACATCTACCCCTTATCTTTCATTAAAAAAAAAACCCCCATACCTGTTTCTCATTTCGAATAAACGAGGAACAATAGAAAATTCTGCCTGTAACGCCTATTTCGTATAAATTTATAATCGAAAGTAAGAGAGAGAGAGAGAGAGAGAGAGAGAGAGAGAGAGAGAGAGAGAGAGAGAGAGAGAGAGAGAGAGAGAGAGAGAGAGAGAGAGAGAGAGAGGAAGAAGAGAAAGAGAGAGAGGGAGAAGAATTTAATCATTCAAAAACACAAATGATATGCGATTGATAAATAATCGAATTACGCGCTATATCCAAAGATAAGTATTTTTCATATGATATATTGTAATAATTATTAAAATAATTCGCAAAAAAGAAAAAAGAAAAGAAAAATTATAACAACTATAAAGTTGATTGTTTTGTAACAAAAGATAAATAATAAAAAAGGTGACGTACAATCGACAAATTGTAATCGAAATTGTTATCTTCGGTGATAAGAATTTTTGATACGCATATGTAGTAGGAAATTATTAAAATGATAATTATTAAAATTGAAAAATATGATAAATAACGAAAATGATTATTCATAAAAAAAAATTAACTATTAGAGAGAAGCAATGAGATGGAGGAGGAGAGAGAGAGAGAGAGAGAGAGAAAAGAAAAAGAAAAAGAAAAAAAAGAAGAAGTAAAATTTAATAATTCAAAGACAAAAAATGATAGACGATTGATAACGTTATATATTTCATTATCATCGACGATGAAAAATATACGAAACGATATCTAACGATGATATTAATAAATATAAAAGGATTCGATTATTTATCGTATTATTCACATTCGTTATCGTATAAATATTTATAAGTTTCTGATGACAACGGTGATGTCGCTTAATTGAATTTAATTTTGATAAAAAGGTCATACACCAAAATCAGATCTTCATCCATCTCCGTACGAACACGGTCATGCTTCCTCTATCGTATATTAACTATATTATGCAAAAAAAAAAAAAATATATATATATATATATATATACCATAGCTGAATGGAAGAAGCAAGTACTTCATCGTTCGCCATCTGATATCAAAATTAATTCATCGGTGAGTACTTATTAAACGTTGCTTCATTATAACGTTCGTTTAATGTTTTCTTTCAATATAGGTCAAGGATCACGTTAAGAGTAAAGATTGGAGACTTGTTCTATAAGAAAGAGAGGAGGAGAGAGAGTGAGAAGGAGAGAGAGAGAGAGAGAGATAGAGAGAGAGAGAGAGAGAGAGAACTTAATTCTCCTTTCATCGTACTAACGAATTGTTAAGCTAATCCGGCTACGAGCGAAGGACTTTGCCTTCAAGCGTTTATTAAATCCTGTGGTATCTTCGTTCATGTATGAGTTAATTACTATTAGCATACGAAAAGGAAACACGAAGGTTGTTGGTGGTTATTTCTTCTTTTTCTCTTTTATTTTTCTTTTTTCCTTTTTTCTTTCTGACTTTTTTTTTCTTTCTTTGGAAAGGAAACACAAGAAGGAAAAAAAAAAAAAAAAAAAAAAAAGAAAAGAAAAATAAATTAAAGATATATAAATAAATAAATAAATTAATTAATTAATTAAAGGAACTAAACGGTATAAATAAATAGAAATAAAAAATAAATAAATAAGAAACAACAACAACAACAACAACAACAACAATAATAATAACAAGAACAACAAAATATTATGGAAAACAAATTTGTAGTAATTATGTTGTAATAAATATTTTCTTGAGACTATTAAAAATAAGACAATGATTGACGATAATCAGTAGATCGAGAATTAAGGTGAATTTTCAATCGTGATCTATGCTAATGGTTATTCATAAATATTTGTATTAGAAAAAAGTATATATATATATATATATGTATATAGAAAGAAACAAATTTTTCGACAAGATGTAATATAAAGTATTGTTTCTGTGGGTGAGAAAAAAATTAGAAACAAATAGTCGAGACCAATGATCTCGAGAAAATAAATTCATTTGGAATTATGAATTTTAAATGTTGATCTATATTGACGATTGTCGATACAAATATTTTTATTTAAAAAACAAAAAAAAAAAAAAAAAAAAAAAGAGAGAGAAAGAAAAAAAAAGAAAAAAGATCTGTGTGGAAAATTATAAGTTCTAAACGAATATAACAAAAATATAGTAACCCTCGTCATCATTCCTCATCCCCTATCCTTCTCAACCATCATACCCTCTTCACCACCCACCGTTCCTTTTCCCAAACAGATTAAGAAGTAACGAAAGATCTATCCGAGAAAAGATTCAAGGATTCTCGTTTACTCAGATCGATACATACGATACAGAAAATTCTCAAGGGATTTCGGGTTAAGAATTATGATTTTTCCTGATTCGACAAAAGTTTTTCATGATTGACAAACTCACCGATATACGGGGGATGAAAATCTGATCCGTTTGCCTACTTGGTTTATCTGATTACGACCGGTCGTTAGCTTTGGAATCGTAATTTGATGGAGATGACTCGGCAGAAAGTGGGAGAGAGAAAAAGAAAAAGCGATGGGAGGGGATAAGAAGGGAAGGA
The DNA here is from genome assembly GCF_050613455.1 of Vespa mandarinia. Classification (NCBI taxonomy): domain Eukaryota; kingdom Metazoa; phylum Arthropoda; class Insecta; order Hymenoptera; family Vespidae; genus Vespa; species Vespa mandarinia. The sequence continues at coordinate 9,195,235 of NC_140812.1, read as the reverse complement.
AAGATGTGAAAAAGAAGAGGAGAAAAGGATTGGGATCAGAGAAGAAATGTTTCAAGATCTTCGACCATTTTAAAAATAACTTACGAGGAAAGTTTTATAGAGGGAAATACATACATACATACATACATACATACATACATACATACATACATATATACATATATATATATACATTGAATTTAGTAAAAATTGTGTCTTTGAAATATTTTTGAAAACGATCGTATATATACACATA
>NC_140812.1:9142500-9187500 GCF_050613455.1 Vespa mandarinia | reverse complement strand
TTTGGACGTAGTTAAATATAAAATGTTTTCAACAATCTTTAATTTATAATACATATATATATATATATATATATATATATATATATATATATATAATACCGATGACGAGGACGAGGACGACAACGACGACCGAATGGGACCGATGATGGCGACGTAATGGCGACGGAATAGGACCAACAACGATGGTGACGTCAACAACAGCAGCCGAAGATAGCCGAGGATAGCCGACATCGTTGATATCATCGTCGTCGTTGTTTAACATACATACATGACATAGAAAATATTGTTTACATCATAATAAGCCGAAAAAAAGATATTTAAATGATTATACTTAAAAAAGACCGTCCTGTATATACGTATATACATATATATTTATAATGAACCTTTCAAATAATCAATTAATACTTATTACTTTGTACTCATTAATATCAACTATTATCGGAACGTTTCGATAAAAATATTGGTTAAGTTAACTCGAAAACGGTAGTGCATAAAGAACACGTTCAACGATCGTATATACTAATTAAATTTCACTGCTCGATTCGACGTTACGTAATAGATGCACCATAAACCTCTTTTGGTAAAACGTTTATTTAGGACACATATATATTTATAGTTTTAATACCTTTCACACTTACCAATACGAATCGTTCGAATTACCGATGCATCGGCTTGGAGTTAGATACCAATTGGTATTCAATTGGTATAGCCGAATAAGCATACAAATCGCGTTCACCAGGGCGTACAGTTGTTAAACCCAAAAACATTTTACGAGCCACCAGTGGATATATACAAGCCATGCACGGGCAGATGAGGGTACAAAGCGTAAACGATGAGTTAGCATGAATCCAACAAATCAGAGCACCATATGGACGAACAATTTTTTAAAACAAATATCTAACAACAATGACAACAATAAATGACAAAGATATATATATATATATATATATATATATATATATTATCTTTATGCAGAAGAGAATTGAATATTATTGAATCTCGACGAAATCGTTAGTTCTATTTTCTTTTTTTTGGTCTCTTATTACTCGTATAAACTTTGTGAGTAATTTAAAGAAAAAAAAAAAAAAAAGAAGAATAATAAAATTATTTACTATATGACATAATTAGAAAGAGTATGAAATAGTACATTTTCTTTTAGCTTTTCTCCTTTTACTGTAATGTATATCACATTATTTATATTTTATAATATAAAAATATATTATAAACAATGCATTTATAATGTATGTATATAAAAAAATTTATATAAAAAAAAATTATAAAAGAATTATAATATATTTATCTCTTTCTAAGTTTAGTATTTAATTATTATTATATTTACAATATCGTATATTTTCTTTTAATATATAATATATATATATATATAATTAATATTTTATAATATAATAATAATACAAATAATAGAATTAAATACTGTATCAATGTATATTGTAAAAATTAATAAATATTCATTAAAAAATATTTATATATTATTTACATAAGTATACATACATATATGTATCCATATATATATATATATATATATATATATATATAAATTTTTAATCAACATTACTACAACATACATATATCTTTTAGAAACGAATGAAAGAGAACGTGGATAACAGAGTGAATGAGAGAAAAATTATGAAAGGTGTGTGTAATATACATACATATACGCACATAGGACATACGTACGTGAATGAGCGAGGCATAATAAACAAACGATAAGCATTGAAGGACGATGACGTCAACGGACGAACGTCGAGAATAGTCGAACTAGGAAAAGGACCACAGTTGAAAGTTAACAAGCAAGTGAGACGGTCATTTTTAATTCCTTCCTAAACATTTTAAATGTACTATCTATTTTAAAATTGTTATCACTTATAAATTAATTACCGATTAATTAAATCCGAATTTACATTCATTACATATCGCGTATTAAATATATAGGACACAATGTGTGTATGTGTGTGTGTGTGTGTGTTTAGAAAGTGAGAAAAAGGGAGTGAAAGTGAACAAAGAAATACGTTTGAAAAATTTGTTGTATAGTTTACATATACATAATTAATTATATTAATTTATTTACAATATTTCTTAACGAAATGTTATTGTTTTTAATAATAATTAATTATCAGATATATAGAAGAATCATAATATATAAATATGATTTTGTCTTTAATCGATTTAACGAAAGAAAGATATTTTAATGTTCTTTGAACAAAATTTCGAATACAATCATTAAATATCGATACTTAAATATACGTACATATATATATATATATATATCTACATATTTATGTACGTATGTTTATATACATAAAGACACGTTAATAACAATTACAAAATATATTGTACTAATGTTAATATCTTTCGATCGATCGACATTTTCGTTATCGCTTTAAAAATTTACATATGTATCAATCTATGTAATTACGTATGTACTTACCAATACATTGATACTTATTCCACACACACACACACACATATGTATATATATATACATACGAATGTCTGTGAGAACAAACAACAGTTCGTAGGGGGGAAAAAAGAAAAGAAAAAGCAAAAAACACGAAGAAACGTAAATTTATTCTCCAATAATGCGAATTCCATAAACCGATAAATACCATGAACATATACCATTTTAACCTTTCCCTACCCCCTCCCCCTTCCACTATCACGTCTCTCCAATACACAGTCCCGTATCACGCACGTCGCGTGTTAAAAAACATCCTTACTTACATTTATTTACCCTTTCTCCTGTTCCTTCGCCTATTCGTTCCATTTCAAACATGTAACGTAAACTACGGTATCTTCGGTTAGAAAAGAAAAGAAAAGAAAAAGAAAATGGAAAAAAGAAAAAAAAAAAGAGTAAAAGAGAAAAAAAGGGTCAGCAGGAAGGCTCGGGAAGGGGAAAGCAGGGGAGGATAGGGGAGGGGTGAGGGAAGTATAGGAGGGAGAAGGTAGAAAATCGAGCTCTAAACACGACGAGAGATATTTTACGGGAAAAGTAAGAAAACGAAGAAAAGAAAAAGAAAAAGAAGAAGAAGAAGAAGAAGAAGAAGAGGAGGAGGAGGAGGAGGAGGAGGAGGAGAAAGGAAAACAAAAAATAAAGAGGATCGTTAACTCGATAGTCTATAATCTCGAGAAAAAGAAAAGAGAAAAGAGAAAGCAGAAAACAGAAAAAGAAAAAAAGAAAAAAAAAGAAAAAAAAAAAAAAAAAAAAAAAAAGAACAACGTTAAACTCTTCTCCACGAGCAAGGAACACCGAACGATTTACGGGAGTGTGCGAGAGATGGGAGACAATAGGGTAGTAGGGTAAGGGGGATGAAGGGTGTACGAAGAGACGAAGAAGAAAAGAAAAGAACTAGAGAGAGAGAGAGAGAGAGAGAGAGAGAGAGAGAGAGAGAGAGAGAGAGAGAAAGAATAAGAAAAAGTGGAAGTAAAGGAAAAAAAAAAGTCAAAGCGAAGGGTTGACGTCGATCGAGGATGGAAAATAAGTTCGATGTCATGAAAGGGGTTGGCTTTATTCTTACTATCACCTTACTTTAACCCCCTTTAACTCCTTCCACACTCTACCATTTTTCCCGCTATTAGATACAAAGGGTTGCCGTGATCGTGCGAATTCCAAACTTCTTTCGCGGTAAAGGCACCCCAATCATCCCCTTTTCTATACATTTATCTATATCTATCTATTTATCTTTTCTTTTTCTTTTTTTTCTCTTCTTCGTCTCAATCTGCAACTACCATTTCTCCCTTCTATTATCCTTAAGAACAATTTCGATGTTTATTATAATAGTTCATGAAGCGACTAGTTCTTAGGGATATTGTCTCTCTCTCTCTCTCTCTCTCTCTCTCTCTCTCTCTCTCTCTCTCTTTTCTAATAAATAAAACACTTTATTTATTATGTAAGATATAGTAATGATAGAAAATATGGTATAATAGAACAGAATGGGATAGTATGATGGAAGAAGGGGTTGATCAAGGAAACGGGTTTCTTGGTAGGGGTATCATCGTAAGTTAGACCAACGTAGACCTTCGTCGTAAGAGGATGGAAACTATTTTTACGTCTCGTTACTATAAACTCAATCGTTTGTTTTTATCGATCGTTGGTATTTGGCCATACGATGATCCAAGGGATAGTCTAATACGAAAGATCAGAACTTATATAGCACTTACAATTACAATATTATCGCAAGTGAGCATAATCGGTGTGTGTATGTGTTTTCTTTTTGTTCTTTTTTTTTTTTTTTTTTTTTTTATTTATTTATTTATTTTCTTCTGTGAATTTAAGTCCGTCTCTCTTGCAAGTGTATATGTGTGTATTTGTGAGTGTATTCATGTGTGTTCGTTTGTTTGTTTGTTTGTATTTGCATTTCATTTCAATATTAATGTATTTATTATATAGTTGATACATATATATATATATATGATCGATATAGCACAATTAAATTCTAATGAAATAATTATGACAGATTGATGATGATTAATTTTATTGTTTCTTACGTCGGATTCTAATTTTTTTTATTTTATATAAATTTATACATACGTATAAATATATATACATATATATATATATATATATATATATTCTTTTTTCTTTTTTTTTCTTCAAATTGACAATGCCGACCACTATGCAAATATAAATGTTTATTATAAATTGTTAATAATAAGGATGACAAAGATAAAATTATTATTATTATTATTATTATTATTATTATTATTATTATTATTATTATTATTATTATTATTATTATTATTGTTGTTATTGTTGTTGTTGTTGTTGTAGTCGTTGTCGTTGTTGTTATTGTTGTTATTGTTGTTAATTTTAATTTTCGTTTTCTTCTTTCTTTTGTTTTAGATATTCGCCCTCATAAAATCTGATTTATCACTGCAAACGATTAGTACAATATTTTCGTTTCTTGTACCATCGTTATGTCTGTTCATTTCTTATTATAGCACCAGTTCTCATAGCAAGGTAACTGGATGCATTCTTAATGAAATATAAGAAAAAAATATCGATGAAAATATATTTATTATATTTGATATATTATAGAATTGTTTGTTGTAATCAGATGAAGATTATGATCGAACATATGAATTACGATTGGTGCCATTTAATTTCTGATAAGGAACGACGTATCATGGAGAAATATGCGAGCTTGACTAGAATATATACGATTATTAGTATTGGTAAGATTATTTTTCATTTAATTTTATTTATTTATAGATATTATATATGTATATATGTAGATTTCTGTGTACGTCAGATTTGGGACCAAAAAAGTCCCTAGACGAGTGAAAAGTTTTTTACATGATTTTTAAAAATCAATTATTCTTTATCCTTTATTCATCTCGAAACTTTTTAAATTTTTAATTAGACACGTATTTTTTTACACGATTTAACAAAGAAAAAAGGCAAAAAGAAAAGAAAAAAAGAAAAATTAGCTCGCATTATAGTTGTATAAAATATAATGAACAAAAATTTTATTATTTCTTTTGTCACTCCTAGGAATGGGATTAATAATTTAAATTAATAATCCAATTTTTTTTTTCTCTTCAAGTATTTTAATATTAATCATTATGCAATAATAATAATAATTATTATTATTAAATTATTTTTAATATTAATAATTATTAATATCGAAAAAAAAAATAATAATAATTTTTAATATTAATTATACGATAATTATAAAAAATACACGATTATTCTCTGTCATTGAAGAAAAAAGAAACCAAAAATTTATTATTATTATTATTATTGTTATTATTATTATTATTATTATTATTATTATTATTATTATTATTATTATTATTATTATTATTATTATTATTATTATTATTTGTATATTTTTATGGACAATTTTTTTTATAAAATTTATAATGTTTTCAGTGATATATTTCAGTATTATATTATTGTACATGTTACCAGTGACCTCAAGATTTTTATTCGACCTCTTTTTATCAACGAGAAAAACTCAAACGTACGAAATACCATTTAAAATAGAAATATTTATCGATCAGCAAAGATATATATTCTTTGTATTGGTACTGATCTACATTGTGTTATTTTTCATGGGAATTTCTATAAACGCTTCGTATATGCTTTTTGTTATTTACTTTCAGCATGCCTATGGTTTGCTCGATATTACTGGGTAAGGATAATTTTATCGAGGTTAAAAAAAAAAAAAAAAAAGAAGAAGAAGAAAAAAAGAAAAGAAAAAAAGAAGGAAAGAAAAAGATATTTCTTTCTTAAGTATTAAAACGATACCGATCACTTCTTTCAATTTTATTTTTATATACGTTTATAACGAAATATTGTCAATAACATTGATCACTTGTTAATCATTATTAAATTATTAATATATATATATATATATATATATATGTATATATTAATTTATTATTATTAATAAAATATATTTATTAATAATAATATATTGTGGATATATTGTTATTGTTATTGTTATTATTATTATTATTATTTTCATTATTATTAATATATGTCATCGAATACGTATATTAATAATAATATATTATATTATATTATATTATATTATTATTATATTATCATTATTATTTGCATGTAAATGCACACATTAATAATTTATTATATATTACTTAACAGACATATATTATATTATATATATATAATATGTATATATTACTTAGGAATATGTTGAAACATGCATTTGATACGAGAAATTACAACGAATGTACAGAAAAGGATATCGAGAATATCACGATGAGAATAATACGTTGTGTTTTATGTCACACGAGAACTATACGGTTTGTATGTAATTGTAATATTTACATAGATATTTTAAGTGAAACGAAAATACTTCGTATCTTATTTCATTATTATGACGTAGAAATTGTAAAACTAGAAACATGCATAAGTATCCAGCTACATAAATCTGATACAAATTTCTTTTTGTTTATATAATATTCCTTTTTTACTATATATATATATATATTTTATATATATATATATGTGTGTGTGTGTGTGTGTAATATTCTCAAATTACTTTTTCTTATTTTTCCTTAAAGATTCATCGATAACATAAATTCAACATTTAAAACAAGTATAATAATTCACTTGATACTTGGATTTATGATGATTTTGATTGCGTTCTTTCAAGTAAGTTTCTCTTATTTAAGAAAATAAATAAATAAATAAATAAATAAAGAAAAAAAGAACAGAAAAAAAAAAAAACAAAAAAGATAAAAACAAAAAGAAAAAAGAGAATTGTTTCAGCGAATACGTCATTTTTAATGATAAAAAATTTTTCGAATCCTCAAAGGTATTTTCCGTGGAAGATATTAGCAAAAATAAAAGGGAATTTTTAACGGCTCTATTCTATATGATTACTATCATTCTATGGCTGTCTCTTTTTTCTTACATCGGACAAATGTTACTGAATAAAAGCGCCGAGATATTGAATAACGCGTGAGCATCGTAAAATTAACAACGTTCGTCAGATTTGCATTTAAATGCACTTATCTCTCTATTCTATTTCTTTGTTTTTTTCTTCCTTTTTTTTCTTTTTTTTTTTTCTTTTTTTTTTGTTTTGTTTTTTTCCCCCATTTTTCTTTCCCTCTATTTTCTAATGATTCCTCAATAAATTTCAGTTACAATTCGATGTGGTATTTGGCGCCATACAAGATGCAACAATTATTGTTAATTATTATGATTAGATGCGACAAATTGTCGGCTCTGATTATCGGACAAACATTTGTGACGTCCTTGGAATTGACCACATCGGTATAATATAGACGTTAGATAATTTTTTGTCCATCTTTTTTTCTTTTCTTTTCTTTTCTTTTTTTTTTTCTTTTTTTATTTTTTTTTTTTTTTTTTAACATATCTTATTATCTCTTTTTCTTTATTCTTTTAGATATTACAGAACGCGATATCTTATGCTATGGTCATACGTTCTATTCGTTGAACTGATTCTAACATTGAAATAATGTACAATTAGAAATATTCATTAGTTCGTATTAATCAAGGAAAAAAAAGCAAACTTAAAATCGTTTTACTTCTCGAATAATTCAAATTCATATTTATGTATTTACCTTTTTTCTTAATTTAATACGAGGTGTCTGATAAGTAACGTGACAATAACGAGAAAAAAAATAGAAAAAAAAAAAAGAAAAAAGAAAAAAAGGAAAGAAAAAAAGCCATATCAAGTATACAAGATTTGCGATCTTAAAAAATTATAAGTCAAATTAATTATATAATTAAAAAGACACGCACACATATACTTTTTTTTTCTTTTTTTTTTTTTTTTTTTTTTGTTATATACGAAATATATATAAAAGCTTAAGGAGAAAGAAAAATCATCATAGAAAAAAAAAAAAAAGAAAAAAAAAAATTTTTGATTCTCACGATAATGCACTTACGTGACACCCTATCGAATCATATTTTTTTTTTTTTTTAATCAAACACATTATCAAAACAATGTTTTTCTAAACACAACGATCGAAAACTTTATCGACAAATTATCATCCTTGCACCCTTATCATTCATTCACGTTAATCGAAAATATCCACGAGTAAAGACACGATAAAAGAATAAAAAAGAGAGAGAGAGAGAGAGAGAGAGAGAGAGAAATCATCTCGTAGCGAAAATTTCAAAATTGTTCATTTCTTGAAAGGACTCACGCCATTCCATCGATTTTTACGAGCACCTTATGTTTTCACGAAAAAATTCTCTCCGTAGTATACCATTCACACTAAACGAATACGAAATATATATATATATATATATATATATATATATACTTCGTATACTATATATATATATAGCTATTACAGACGATCAAAGAAAAAGCCACGAAATTTAGCGTGATAGACAAAATTACGATAGTACGTATCTATCGAATCCAAATCGAAAGTAATCAAGTTTCGTGAGAGAGAGAGAGAGAGAGAGAGAGAGAGAGAGAGAGAGAGAGAGAGAGAAAGACGGGACGTTTACCTCGAAAATTGCGAAGGAAAATTAGAAAGAACGAAAGAAAGAAATGAGACGGAAACGTATAAATAAAATATCGTCACGAACATGTTTACATATCGCTGTAAGAAGAAAAAAGAAGAAAAAACCATACACACACACACACACACACACACAGAGAGAGAGAGAGAGAGAGAGAGAGAAGAGAAAAAAAGAAAAGAAAAGAGAAAAGAAGAAACTAATATCATCGATTTAGGATCATTATCTACTTTTACTTAAATTTACTTGACCGAGGTCAACATCGTGTCGGACGATGGTTGGTTGATGTCGAATGGGGTGGAATGTTGGGGTAAGTGAAAAGGTAGATGGGAGAACGTATAAGGATAGGGAAATGGCAGTATGGTGGATGGGGTGCTACCAATGGGGGTAAATAACGTTCAAATCGCTATGCAATCGTGGGAACGTTCAATAATTTACGAGGTTTGGGCCTGGTATAACGTAATACGAGAATGACCTCCGACATGTCATACGTATACGTATACGTACATGTCAATCAAACGTATTTTCTATGATAATGACCGCCATTACCATCGACGTAATGACGATCCACCTAAGTGAATATCGTGAAGGTAGGTACTACGAGAAATAATTCGTAGGACATTCGTATATATCTTCGAACAAAACTATGGCCAACTTTGGTTTAGTCATCTATCGTAGATCGAAGTGAAACAACGTACTCCAGTAAAAATCCTTTAATTCTCTTCTATCCTACGATATTAGCTTAATCAATAAAAGTTATGATTTCGATTGATACGACGAAAATGATCGAAAATGGTGATACATTTTATCTTCACAATCCTTATTATAAACTGCATCGACATATGTACGTTATCGTTGGTGTTTGGCCATACGAAACTGGATATTGGTGGCAATCGGTTCTATATTGTCTTAATTTTGTTCTAATCACTTTTCTTATCGTTGGACAAGTAAGTGGTCTTTGAAGTCTTTTAAAATGGTCTTTAAATGTCTTCTTTTTTGTTTTATTACTTTTGTTTTTCTATTTTTTTTCTTTTTCTTTTCTTTTTTTTTTTTCTTTTTTATTACACATTTATTATTCCCTTCGTTGCAAGGGATAGATCATATAAGGATCACGTTTGTTTTGTCGCACGAAATCATGATAAATGTGTTATTTTATTATATCGATATATGTCTGTGTAATATTATTATGTGTGCGTGTGTGTCTATGTATGAGAGTGTATCATAAATATGTTATAAAAATATTGTAATTTATTATAATTGTGATTTATTGCTTTGTCGTGCCTATAATGAAAAATATTTCAATATCATGTTCCATGTGATAATTTACTTTTTTTTTTTTTTTTTTTACATGGAATAGATAAAACAAGATATTAGAATATTTTTGTATACATCAGATATATTCTAATATTATTTAATTGCGATATATTGAAAATATTCTAATCACGTATTTTGTTTTTATTTTTTTCTTTTTCTTTTCTTTTTATACCACAATTAAAATACTTCTATTTTTAATTATAGACATAGATGTGTATACGTGTATTAATCATAATTATTAAATTCTATTTTTATTTGGATAATTTTAATTTGTCCAATTAAAATGACATTCGTTGTATTGAATGTAATTATTTTTAGATACCAATATTCTTTACCATAGAATGTACCATAGAAACAATATCCGAAATTTTCTTTATATTTGGACCGACTATATGCACCGCCACGATATATTATCTAATTAATATTATCAAGAAAAATCAAGTATGTCATTACGATTTATTATATCGATTTACGATGGTTTGTTATTCTTTTTTTGTTTTTTTTTTTCATATATTTTCAATTTTAATCTCTTCTATTTTATATTTATTTCAAAGAAATGTAAAGATTAATACAATTTATATAATTTATATGTATATATATATATATATATATATATATATATACATATTTTTTTTGCTTTTATTCCTTTTTCATTAACATTGATGTTCATTATCCTATAGCATATATCCATTCATACTTTTATGAATTCACAATGAATTCATTTTCTTTTTAATGTTACATTTTTAACGTATATTCATGTTTAAATATTTTCGAAAAAAAAAAAAATATATATATATATATATAAAAATTATAATATGAATATAAATATTTTTATATGCAGCAGAAGGAACTTTTGGATCACATTAAAAACGATTGGTACAATTTGAAAACAATCGAAGAATTTTCTATTATAAAAGAATACGCCGAAGGAACCAGAATTTATTTGCTAATAATGTTGTGTAAGAGAGAAATGAAATCTTTTTTTTATTCTTTTTTTTTTTTTTTTTATAAATAATTTTTCGCATGCAAATAAGTGGGTATATATCGTATTTGAAAAAAAAAATTCTTACTGATAAATTCTATCCTTTGTTTCTTTTTTTTTTTTGCAGTTATATGTTTCCTGCCAATTGTTATTAAAGCATTATTATCAACGATTTCATTGAGTATCGATTCCTCTTTAATAAGTAACAAAACTCGTCGTGAAATATATCCGTATCAATTCGAACTCTTTTTTATAAATACGGAGGAACATTTATACTTTAGAATATTTATATGTTCATTTCTACTTATGGTATTAAGTACCATAGGAACGATTAATATGGGATCATTTCAACTTCTAATGCAACACGCGTGCGCAATGTTTCGTATAGTCGGGTAAGAAATTAAAAAAAAAAAACAAAAAAAAAAATGAAAGATATATAAATAAATAAAAATTTTGTTCTTTTGATACGTCTAATTTTTATGGATTATTAATTTATTAATAATATGATAAATATAAATATATGTTTGATATATATATATAGTTTAAAATTTTTTTAACACGTACATAATTTTCTGAAATTATTATAATGTATATCAACGATGTAATATATTATATATTATATTATATATATATATATATATATTATATAAAATAATTCTAAACTAAAACGTTTTAAACGATTTATGAAGTATTATATTACACCAAATAAAAAAATAATGTATACATAAATTATTATTAACAATTGACTTTATTTATGAATTAATATTAATATATATATACAATATTAATTCATAAATAAATAATAATTTATATGTATAATGAATTTTTGAACAAATATTTTTTTAAAATAAAAAAATTTCAAATCAAACATATACACATCATTTATATTATCATTATATAAAAATGATTAGAAATAATATCGTCAAGTAAATATTCATCTGAATTAGCTTTGTTAATTTGATTGCTAACATTTCGAACAAATACATAATTATCTAAGTAGAAATAACCAATTAACCTAATTATTTGCTTACAGAATAATACTTGAGAATGCATTCAACGAGGAAAGATTATCCTTTCGTAAATATAACGAAGAGGCGATCTTTGGAACGTTTTATCGTGTTATTAATTCTCATAATCGAGTGATCGAGTTAGTTTTTTCGATCACCATTAAAGAAATATTTTTCTAATCCCTTTTTTTCTTTCTTACTTTTTTTTTTCTTTTTCTTTCTTTCTTTCTTATTTAATCACACCACGTATGTACGTATGTATATCTGTATAAGTGAAATTTTTTATAATTAAAATCGAACTCAACAAATTATAATAATATTTTTAACATACGTATACAATATATACATATATATATATATATGTGTGTGAGTGTGTGTGTGTGTATATGTATTGTATATATATATATTTAAATATACATATATTATTGAATTGTTTTAATTATTAATTATTAATTATTAATTATTAAAGGTTTGTCGAATCAATGAATGTGTTGTGCGATCTGAGTTATACAATTAACATTGTTTTCGGAATGATTATTGTTGGTACTGACTTAATAATGGTAAAGATCACCAAAAAAAAAAAAAAAAAATAAAAAAAAATAATAAAAAAAATTAACAAAAGATCTCTTACTCTAACTACAATTATTAATTTCTTTCATTTTGTATATCGAAAAAATATATTATGACGAAAGAAAGAATTTTTATAATTTATAGATGTTGCAGTTTGATTTGGATAAGACGAATTTGTATAAATTTTTCACAACCTTTTTTCACATGCTCTGCATGATATCAATCGGAATTCTACAATCTCATATTGGACAAAGATTGACGAATCACAGTGCTGATTTCTTTCAGGAAATGTAAATATTACAATTTATTATTATTATTATTATTATTATTATTATTATTATTATTATTATTATTATTATTATTATTAGTATTATTATTATTATTATTAGTATTATTATTATTACTATTTGTTCGTTGCAATGGTCACTTCATTATTTATATAAAGGGTGATCCGATTAAAATGTTACGTAATAATTTTAATAAAATCATCGTGCAATCATAAAATGGAATGAACGCATCATGATTTATTTATTAATTTTTTTTTTTTTCATTTGAATATTATAATTCTTTAAACAGATGAACTTATTCGTTTGACATGTGAAATAAATTATAATAACGTATTATTGAAAAATATGACAATGTAAATTTTTCTCAGACATTCATGTATTTATTTATTCATTTATTTTCTTCTTTACTCGACGACGATTCGTTCTTATTTAACATTAAAAAAAAAAAAAAAAAAAAAAAAAAGAAAAGAAATTATTTTCAAACTGATATACTTATATAATACACCAAAACAATACTTCTCGTAAAGCTTTATGTGGACCACCCTATCCATGTATATGCAAATACAGAATGCAATAATAATACGTTATACGCATGATTAACGGATAACATTAAAATTTACAATAATAATTAAAGCGTAAGATAAGTGAAAAAAAAAAAGAAAAGGAAACAGAAAAAGAAAGAAAGAAAGAAAAAAAAAATATTACAGTCATTGAACTTCTCGTACGAAATAATGCATTTCTTCGAAGAGATCAAAAAGTCCAAAAAAAAAAAAAAAAAAAAAAAGAAAACAAAAACAAAAACAAAAAAAAGGAGAAAAGGAAAATGTACGCATACGTACGCAAGACCAAAAAAAAAAAAGAAAAAGAAAAGAAAAAGAAGAGAAAGAAAAAAAAAATAGAGTGAACTACGGCTTCTCCCACAAAGCTATTCATAGCTAGGTTGCCTAGTTTATTTGTACGATGCGAGCTCGTTCCTGCCCACGCTCGAGGCTTCTTTCACGATAGAGTACATTTATTGTAAGTGAACCTTTTGAATGAGTGATTCAAACGAGCCCTTTCATTTAGCCGACGTTGACCATACGCTTCTCTATTTCTAAACGTTATCGCCTTCCGTCATGTTTTCATCTACACGGAATATAATATATCATTGATCGATCCTCTGTGCGTATACATATAAATGTGTGTGTATTAGTGTTTATGTGCTGTGTGTGTATGTGTGTATGTATGTGTGTAGGATTAACTAATAAGTAGGTAATGGGGAGGGAATTAGTATTATTTAATATTTAAATGAAAAACAATAGTATTCTTTCTCTTTTTTTCTTTTTCTTTTCTATGAAAATTCGACCAAACAATACAATATTATACTATAATATTGTTATCCAAACGTAATCGTATTATAATATATTTTTGGATGGATTAATATATAATGTTTGAATTTATATTATTTTATATATACATATATATATATATATATATATATATATATATATGTATATATATTTTTTTTTATAAAAGTCAGGCCAATATAATACAATACTATATTATACTACTGTAACCCAGATGTAATGTTATTATATGTTTGTTTAATATTGTTGATTAATATATAATTTCGTAATTTATATTATTATTATTATTATTATTATATATATATATGTGTGTATATATATATATATATATATGTATGTATATATGTGTATATATGTGTATATATGTGTATATGTATTTTTTTTAAGTTGAGCCAATACTATACTATACTATACTATACTATTGCAATGCACATAACTATATTATATTCTCATGTTGATTAATACGTAACGTATTAATTTAATTAAAATTATTATTATTTTATATCTAAATAAACATTAGTATTATATTATTATATTTTTGTTTCTTTTTTCTTTTTTTTTTTTCTCTAAAAATTGGACCTCAATCCAATAGAATTCTATTTCAATCGGGAAATAATCCTACTATATTATACTCTTAGATTGGCCAATAAATAATGTTAGAATTTTTGATAAAAAGAAAAAAAAAAGTACTATAAAATGTTTATTTGTTTAATTATAAAAATAATAAAAATTACGATATTACTTACTTCCCAATCTAATATAAATTACATATACGTGGGATAATTTTAAACGGATTTTATCAAATTTTTTTATTGCCATCAAATTATTATCAAATTGAATAAATATCGAAATAAGTAAATATCAAAAATTTAACAAATACATACATAGATATTATTGATCGATCGCATATAAGTGTGTGTGCGTGGAGCTTAGTAAAAAAATTTCTAGTATGTGATTTTAAAAATGAGAGTTACTCTTTTCCTCCCCCCCTCCCCTCCTTTGAATTTTTCACTCTTTTACGTTAAATCAGATTTGTTCGTACGTTTTAGCATGGACAAAATTGACATGTAAATCTCATTACAGATAAAATTTTGGAGATTTCTTTTTTATTTTAAAAATTCAATAGAGCGTCGTCGAACGTTGAACGTTTTCAACGTTTATTTTTAATTTTCAAAATAAACAAAACAAAACAAAAAAATAATAATAATAATAATAAAAAAAAAAACAAAAAAATAAAAAAAACAGAAAAGAGAAAAAAGAAAATCGTAACAAATGATGATCGACGAAATTTTTCAGAATCACAAAACCATGGTATTTGCTAACACCGAAACTACAAAAGTTATACTTATTGATCATGATGAGAAGTATGAAGAAATGTTCATTGACTGTCTGCAAACTTTTAACAGTGTCCTACGAATTATTTAGCAAAGTAAGATATATACGAAATAATATAATATATATGTGTGTGTGTGTGTGTGTGTGTGTGTGTGTGTGCATATGTGTATATGTGTGTATGTATATGTAAAAATATATATATGTATATATAAAGGAAATTTGCATTTATCGACATATGGATTTAATACAAACAATTTTATTCTTTTAAGGGATTTCAAATGGCGATGTCCTATGCAATGATAATTCATTCCTTACAAAAGTAATTATCGTTAATAGTTCACGATTACGACGGAGACAAAGAGATAATGCGAAAATGTTATTTGTCGAAAATAAATTTAAAAAGGAAAAGAAAAAAAGAAGAAGAAAAAAAATAAAAAAAAAAAAAAAAAAAGAAAAAAGAAAAAAGAAAAAAGATTATACATACAATCTTCAAAGATATTATAGAAATAAATAATTATTTGTAAATGTACGTAAATTTGTAAAAGGTTTGTAAAGGTAAATATTATTTGTAAACTTATAACGTATATGTTGGATCAATGAAGAACTTTTTCGTTAGAAAATATTTAGAAAAAAAAAAAAAAGAAAAAAGAAAAATGGAAAGAAAAAGACAAACGAAAAAAATTATTACAGGATTGACATTTTGTAATAATAATTTCAATATTATCGTTAAAAATATAAATTATCGTATAAAAAATATTATAAAAAATAATTTCAATATTATCGTTATGATATTATCGTCGAGTTATTCGACGAGAAAATACTATGCATAGAAACGCTTAATATGCCTTACAATTAGTTCTATTATTTGAGAACAGAGAAAGAGAGAGATAGAGAGAGAAAGAGAGAGAGAGAGAGAGAGTGAGAATGTGTATTTCCTCTGTTACATCAAAGAGATTTTACGATGTATTTACTTGTAATTTCTAATTAACTATGTATTTGTATATATGAACACATCATCAAAGATGGAGAATGAGCGATAATTTAAATCTCAATCTATTGAAATTTCAACCACATATTATATATATTTATAAATAAATAAATAAATAAAACGTAACTCAACAATTATGCAAAATAATAAAATTTGAAATATGTATAATAAATAAGACATATTATTATATATAAACGATACAATTTGATAATTTATCAATGGAAAACAATACGAATTATTATTGGTATTTTATCATTATTATTATTATTATTATTATTATTATTATTATTATTATTATTATTATTATTATCGGTGATATGAATACATGTTTACCTATTAAAAAAAAAAACAAAAAAAGTAAATAAATAAAACAACATTGGAACAATTAAATCGACGAGAGACGATCTTCTCGAAAAAATTAAATCTAAATCAATTGAGGAAACTATTGTATATACGTATCGCTAGAATTGATGCTTTCTTGATTATAATTTCGAATATAACCTTGTGGCACCGTGAAATGTAACACCTGCTATGGTTTACCGATAAATAGCACTGAATTAAATAGACGTTCGTACACGGACGTCATTCAGCCCCCCTTGTTCTCTCTTATTAAGGTATATATCCATGAAATTGAAAACGCACGATAACGTTATCCGTGAAATTGAAAACGCGTGAAAATTCGATAATCTTAATACACGCGTTTATAGCGTTCGTACATAGATCTACGATTATTTATGTATATATCTATGTACATGTGTGTATGTGTGTGCATGTATGTGTATATGTATACATATATATGTATAAAATTAATAAGAAATTACATTTTTAAATAAATATTTTCCAATTGATTTATAAATATAAATGTCATTACAAATGAAGTATACATTTATTAAATAATAAAATTGAAGAAAATCTAATTGATCGATTGTGAAAAATTTCTTATTATATATACTATTGTATTTATTTAGTCGGATTGATTGAATAAATAATTATTTCTTCATTGTAAAAAATTTATAATTTATCATTCATACATAAATTAATACTATATATGTGTGTACATATATATATATATATATATATATATATATATATATATAATATTAATTTACTTTCTATTATACTATTGTGTGTGTGAGTGTATGTACAAACATATATGATATATATATATATATATTTATTATATTATTGTATGTTATACATTATTGATATTATGTTATATCTATTGTATGTTATACATTATAGATATATATATATATATATATATATATATATATCTGTAGAACAAAGTAAGAGTGAGAGATGGAGAGGGAGAGAAAGAAAGGATTACTTTTTATATATTGCGTAGACACGGCAATCTGGGCCTACGTACTATAATTAGAAATAATGCGAGCGATTATATCCGTAATAACGTATCACGTGTTTTAATGAACGAAAGAATAGGTAGACGAAACGTGACAGGAAGAAATTTTCTTTCCTTTTCTTTTATTTTTATTTTTGTTTTTTTTTTTTTTGTTTTTTTTTTCTTTTTTTTTTTTTGAGAATCTTTCTCTCAAAGAACGAAAAGGAACGAACGTCAATGAACAGAGTGTGTTTATTAAATCGAAGAAGAAATGAAAGAAGAAATAAGAAAAGGATCATCGATCGTTCGAGATCTTATTAAAAACTAACAGAGATGATTTTGTTTGATTTTATTAGAACGTAAACGTGTTATATTTTTTATAAAGTGAAATGATCTCCTTTCTTTTTTCTATTCAATGTATGATAAAAGAAATTTTGATTGAATACTAATTGATTTGATTAGAAAATTCACACGCATGTTTAATTATTTTTAAACATGCTGTATATATATATATATATATATATATAATTAAATAAAAAATTATTTGTACATATAAATTTTGAAAATCAATCGATCGATGACAAGCAATAAAAAGTTATTATTATTATTAATATTATTATCATTGATAACATAATTATATATCTGCGATTTAAAAAAGAAAACAAAAGAAACATTACATACATATATATATATATATATATATATATATATATATTATTTATTTATAAAATAAAATTTATGTATAAACACACACACACACACACACACACATATATATATATATATATTTTTGTGTGTGTATAAATATTACTGTATCATATATTAAATCTCATCCACGAATAAGATCGATCCAAAGTATTAAGATTACACAACGAACTAACTATCGATTAACCATCCCAACCACCCCACGCCCCCGTAAAAATCCAACCAGAAAAATTTCATCTCTGTTTTGTAAAAAAAATATATCCAATATCAAACCGATTATCTGGGTATCTCCTTTAAACCGATAACAATCGATCGTGTTTTATATATAACGTAGTAGCAATAGTAGTAGGAATAGTAGTAGTAGTAGTAAAAAATAAAATTCGCACAACGACGACGAAGATAACAACGGCGAGAGAGATAAAAAAAGACATACACACACAGAAAGAGAGAGAGAGAGAGAGAGAGAGAGAGGGAGAAAAATTAATGAAAAACACGTGTACGACATCGACGTCCTGCGAGATAATTAAAATTTTCAAGCAATAGTAGTAGGTGATGATATTGATGGTGATATTGGTTATGATAGTAGTGATATTGATGTTGATGATAATGTTAATGGTATTGGTGTTGGTGTTGGTGATATTAGTGTTGGTGTTGGTATTGGTATTGATAGTAGTGTTCGTCATTCGTTTTATTCACGTCGAATTCGTTCTTTTACGGACACGTTGATGGAGAGGGAGAGTTGGTGGTAGAAAGATGCGAAGGTGGTACAAAAAGAAAAAGAGAGAGAGAGAGAGAGAGAGAGAGAAAACGATTTTTGAAGTCGTTCGGATGAACGCGTTGTCGCTCGGCGAAGCGGAAAAATGTGTTCGCCAGGCGGTGCCTCCTGAAAAATGCGGCTTACTTTAACGAAAACCACCTTCGCTCTCCTCAGATTTCCGTCGACGTTCTAAGAGAACACATTGCGCATTCTCTCTCTCTCTCTCTCTTCTTATCTGTGTGTGCGTAAGCGTGTATGTGGGAGGAAGAGAGAAAGAGAGAGAGAGAGAGAGACGTAGCCTACGAAGCCTGAGAAATCCATGATAACGAATATATTCATCCCCCTTCGAATCACGAAACTCATGTCAACTCATTTTCAACGAAGATAAAATAGCGAAGAAGAAGGAAGAAGAAGAAAGAAGAAGAAAAACGAACAGAAGGATAAGAAGAAGAAGAAGAAACAACAATCTACTTTTTTCTTTTATCTTTTATCTTTTATCTTTTATTTCTTTTCTTTTCTTCTTCTTTTTTCTTCTTTTTTCTTTTTATTTTTTTTTTAAATTGTAAATTATTACTATCGTATCGCTTTAATCTTTAAACATTTAGATATTTTGTTTTTCTTACGTACAAACGAAAAATAATACGAATAATTCAAACGAATAATTCTGAAACTATATTATAAACAAAATTTTACAATTTTACGAATATAAAATATCGAATGCTTTTTTTTTTTAAATCGTTATTTTTCCCATTGTTTTAATGCATCCACATTGTGTTTTTGATGCGTTTATAAAATTAAAACATGATATATAAAAAAAAGAAATGAACTCTATTGCAATTAATTAATCGAATTGTTCTAGGGAAATATAAATTTTATTAATTTCTTTATTAATATATATATATATATATATATATATATATATATATATATATTTTTCTTTTTTTCACTTGAGAAAAAATTAAATTAAATATATATATATATACCATATAATGCATATAATACGGAATAGTATTGATTCGATGTTATATATAATATAGTTAAAGTTATTACAAAGTTATAGGATTAAAAAGTTGTCGAATAAATTATAATTAATTCGTTCATTATTCGTCTTATTTCAATGATGATTTACTCGTAAATTATTCAAGCCAGTAAGAATTTTCATTTTTATTAACACATTCTACGCATTACTTTTAACGTTTCAATATGAAATAATTTATATCGTTTATTATTGTTATAAAAATTTGCAATTTTTGATAGACGAAATTAACATAATTGTAAAATGGTATTGTCCCTAGATACTTTCTCTCTGTGTGTGTGTGTGTGTGTGTGTGTGTGTGTGTGTGTATGTATTTGTGCGCGCGCGTCTGTTCGAAACAAAAATATTGAATACAGGAAACGAAGGAATCAAAAAAAAAAAAATAAAAAAAAGAAAGAAAGAAAGAAAGATAAAACGTAGAAAACAAGTTTGAAAGAAAGAAAGAAGGAGAAAAAAAAAGAAGAGAGAAAAAGAGAGAAAGAAAGAGAGAGAGAGAGAGAGAGAGAGAGAGAGAGAGAGAGAGAGAGAGAGAGAAAGTTCTAACCTCTTTTCCCGTTGGGGGTTTCTCAAGTTCGTGGAAATTCGCCTTAAACTTCGATGCAGCTCAGATATAACGTTTTCCTCTCGTGAGAAAACATTTACAGAAGTCGATTTACAGTATACCGTTAAGGTCGATGAACGTATCGCAGTCAACAAGTCTTCGGGAAATTTTTACGTTTACGAAAGGAAAAGCATTTTAATTTTCTAACGTTAATATGAAACTGTTTGATTCTGATGTTTATTTATGAAATTGCAATTTGCTTAAAACATCACGAGTTCGTTATAAACGCGCACACCCACACCCACACCCACACACACACACACATACATACACACATATGCACGCATAATTTTATTAATATAGTATATGTAATATGTACAAAGTGAACTGTGTCATCAAAAGATGAACAATTCATAATTTGTATTTTTCTTCTTTTTTTTTTTTTTTTTTTTCATTTTTATCTATCTATTTCTTTATTTATTTATTTTCGTATTTGTTTTTATTCATTTACTTATATTTTTATCTTTTTATTTTTTTATTTATTTTTCATTTATTTTGTCACTCTTTTATTTTTGATCATTTATTTACTATTTATTTATTCATTTATTTACTTTTTTTTCTAATCGATCGATCGAAATATTCTTTTTGTCTTTTGTCCTTTTATTATAAAATTTATGAAAATAATTTATCGAATTTATTTTGTCCAATGCATTAAGCTTTTACCATTTTTAAATAAATTAACATGTTACATGATTCAATCTATATATATGTACATTATATATATTATTACATATTATTATATAGGTTTTTTTTTTTGTGAACGAAATGAAATTTGTAAGAGAAGAGAATGCTAAAGATTTAAAAAATTTTTCTTCAATTTCATTTTTGTCAAATCTTCTAATTATAAAATAAAAAATATATATATAGTTTATCTTATATAAGTTACATATCTAAACATTACACATACACACACACACAAATACACATACACATTCATAGTTAAAAAATTTATATAGATTCGTCAACGCAGATCGCAAAAAAATTCTTATTTTACCTTACAAATATTTAAAAAAAAAAAGAAAAAAAAAAAAGAGAGAAAAGAGAAAAGAGAAAAGAAAAAAGAAAAAATACTACACAGACAATATAAACGTTATGAAAAAGAAACGTCGAACAAAATTCGATTTATCGATAGATCGATCGATATTATTCATTTTATTAGTAGTATCATACAAAAAAAAAAACATCGTCAAAGAGAGAAAGAGAAAGAGACAGAGAGAGAGAGAGAGAGAGAGAGAGAGAGAGAGAGAGAGAGAGAGAGAGAGAGAGAAAGAAAGAGTGTTCTCGATAATGAAAGTATTATTTTCGAAAGAGAAGAGAAGAAAGGATGAAAAATAAAAAATAAAAAAATAAAACATGAAAGAAAAAAGAAGAAATCAATATTATCGCGCGGAAAAAGATGGTCGTATATCATTCGTTCATGGTTGCAATCGAAGAGGACCACGATACCTAACATCTCTCTCGTATTCTCGCACTGTGTCGATAATTTCGCGTGTGCGCCAGGGACTCATGTAAGATGAATTCGGTGTCCTAAAGGATAATCCATCATTCTAAAGAGAATTTGATAAAGTGTCAATCGTTCGTGTCGAAGGCTGATAACCGAACTGCAAATATTTATTCAAATGCATAGTTTCGATGAAGGATCGATATAATTTGTATCGCGGATGGACAAATGTTTGTCTATTTAAAATGCATTTCCTTTTTTTATTTAATTTATTTCATTTTATTTATTTATTTATTATTTTTTTTTTCTCGTAATATTTTGTACGATATTTCGTAAATACATTTCATAGAAGATCGAGAAAAACATTGATTTTTATCAAATGTTGTTGATCTTTTTCTTTTTTTTATTTTCTATTTTTTATTTTTTTTTATTAATTTTTTATTTTTTTTTATTTATTTATTATTTTTTTTTTTTTTTTTTTTTTTTATCATTTACAGAATCGTATAATAATTCAAGTTTTGTGAATTCATGGTTTCTCGAATTAAAGAGATTAATGCAATTATTATTATTATTATTATTATTATTATTATTATTATTATTATTATTATTATGTAATGTTTGTTTATGCAAACGAATAAGTATTATTGAAAACTTGTTAAAAAATTTGAATTTTGTTAAGATGTTAAATCATTTGTTAAATGATTAATACGTATGGCGAATTTTTTATGCATAAGTTTTTTTTCTTTTGTTTTTTTTTTCTTTTTAAGGCAACGATAAAAACAGAATTGGGACAAACATATATATTACGTCAAACGTATCTGTATCGTATTTAAAAAAAAAAAAAAATGTCGTGACTTTTTTATATTTCATAACTTCTGCATAATGTGAAATGTCTGGTTTTTGCATATTCGGGTTCAAAAGAATATACGGAGGAATATATAATGCATATTCTTTGCATATTTAACAATGCATTCTTCTTTTTTTTTCCTTTTTTTTTTTTTCTTTTACTCATTCTGTTTCTTTCTCTCTTCCTTTATAATAATTATTACCAATTTGGATGCATTTGCAAATTCCATTGTTTATTAGACACTTTTGACTTGTATAAAAAAAATAATATTGAAAATAAATTATACATAAATATAATTAAATAATAATTAAATAAAACATATATTAAATCAATATTATGAAATAAAATATATATACATAATATAAACATAATTATATGTTGTACGTTATATCGAATAAATATTTTACTTTTTATTTCACTTTTTGTTGAAACAACTTTTTGTTTCATCGATTAACATAATTTTTGTTAATCCTTGAAGAATCAGAACTATCCTTTCTTCCAACTCGAATTATAACGCGCAAAAAAAAAAGAAAAAAAAAACAAAATTATAATCATTACTTTGTTTCAATCGTATGAACAATCGATAATTTTGTAAGATAATTTTGGAAAAAACGACGAATAAAAATAAGAAAATTTTTCTTGTCAACATTTTACCGAGATATCTTTTGAAATATTTTATTTCTACTAATGTTCGAAAAAAATTATTATTATTATTTTTTTTTCATTCGTTCTTCAATCATCTTTTCTTCCCTCTCTCTCTCTCTCTCTCTCTCTTTCTCTCTCTCTCTCTCTCTCTCTCTCTCTCTTCCTCTTCTTTCGATCTTTCATCGTTCCTTCACTTTTCCTCCATCTTTTTCCCGCCGACGTCTTTCTTTTTTTTACCGTACACAGAGTTAATTTACAGAGCTCTCGAAGGTATATTGGCTCAAACGTTAAGTGTGATTATACGAGAACGAAAATGGCAAACGACGAAACTCTCTAGCGAATGTTGAATCTTCAATTTACTAGACTACCACCAGCCGTGCCTTTCACGCAGCTTTGTTTCGAGCGAACCAACGCTTAATCCGATTTCAAAGGATTATGGCATTTATTTTATCCTCCGTCTATCTTTTAACACGAACAGAAGATTTTCTATCATTTCGAAATCGTATATATATATATATATATATATATATATATATATATATATGTATTGTATGTATTGTATGTATCTATATATGTATGGATGTAACAGAGTTTGTCGTTCAAATTTTTCGCGTTTCTCAAAAAATTTCAAGTTTATATTGAAAATCACGTAAAATATTCGCGATCGAGTTTAAAAATTTTTTTGTATCAAAATGTACACGTACAAAATGTCTATGTACATGTACATCTTTTTCTCTTTTTTCTTTTTTCTTTTTTTTTTTTTTTAATTTTGTTAATACAATACACGATTTAATAAAAAAAAAAAAAATATATATATATATATAAATTTTGTATATAAATTATATATAAATTGTATATTATTGTTAGATCATTCTAAATATATCTGAATATATCGTTTTATTATTTTTTTTTTTTTTTATTTATTTTTTTATTTTCTGTTTTTTTTTTGCATGTAAAAGGATATAAGATGAAGAGGAAGAGAGAGAGGAGAGAGAGGAGAGAGAGAGAGAGGGAGGGAGAAAAAAACAGAAAAAAGGAGAAATAACTCCAAAGAAAGAAAAAAAAACCTTAGAATTTTAGCAGAGATAAAATGGATGGCCATTGGCGTAGAGAAAGAAGAAAAGTAAAGACAGAAAGTACTCGAGATAGTAACGAAGGAGAGTTTTAATTCAGTTGTTCGGTGAATCCACCGGGTCGAAGGTCTCGTGAATCGTCGCCTGTTTAGAGACTTCCGTCTCTTCTTTTTCTTTTTCTTTTTTTTTTTTTGCTTTTTCTGTTTCTTTCTATTATTCTTTTACCTTTTTTCCTTTTGTTCTTTCTCTGTTTCCCTTTCTTTCTTTCCCTTTCTCTCTTTTTATTTATTTATTTACTTATTTATCTATTTATTTATTCTTTTCTTTTTTGTTTCTTTCACGAGAAAGAGTAGTAAAGATGTAAGACGAGTCAGCCAATCTCCCGGACAACACTAACTTCGTAATCTAAATTTTCTTTGAGAACGTTCGAGGAAAGATAATGAAAAAAAAAAGAAATAAGAAAATAAAAAAAATAGAAAAAAAAATAGAAAAAAAAAAAAGATTAAAAGAAAATAAAAAAAGGAGAACTGACGGGAGGAAGGACGTGGGAATGATGGCGGAAGGGAGGAGGGTGGATAGCAAGCAAGAAAAGGGAAAGTTAAAAGCAATCCTTTTATCTTTTGCTTTGCTCATACAAAATGTGGAGTATGCTAGCGCCATTTTTCTTTTTTTTTTTTTTCTTCATCTTTCTTTCTTTCTTTCTTTTTTCCTTTCTTTCTTTTCGTTGTTTTCTTACTTCTTTTTTTTCTCTTTCCTTCCTTCCTACTCTCTCAGACTTTCGTAGAAAAAAAAAAGAAAAAACAAAAAAATTTATTTTTAATACATCGTTTGTCTACTTATGTATATTATTAATAACGTTTTTCAAAGTAATAAAACAATTATTGTTTTACGTAATATTAAACAAAACTTTTCTCATAAATATCATGGGCTTTGCTTTCGAACGTTAAGTTCGAAGTTTCTTTTTCTTTTCCTTTCTATTTTCTTTTTTATTTTTACTTTTTTTTTGTCTTTTTTTCTTTTCTCTTTTCAATTTTTTTTCTTCAACGCATATTGAATTTATCTCAGTTTAGGAAACATTTCGAAAGGTTTTATATCGCTTTGCCAAGTTCTTTTTTCCTTTTCTTTTCTTCCTTTTTTTTCACTTCACGACGTTCCAACAAATCTTTTTCTTCTGATATTTTTTATGCATTATATTTATTTATTTATTTGTATTTTTTAATTCGATCTACATCGTTTATATGCAACGCAGCTTTTTTTTTTTTTTTTTTTTTTTTTTTTTTGAATATATATATATATTTATTAATATTTACTTTTGATTAGGAAATACTTCAAAAATCTCACTATTTTATGTTTTTTAATATCGTAATAAATTACGCCAGGAAATATTTCAAACGAAATCTCATTATTTTTATTTTTTTTTAATATCGTAATAAATTACGCCATTTTTACTATGTAATTCATTTAATTGATGTAATTTGAAGAAAAAAATAAAAATGACACTTTTTTCGAGATAAATTACAATCCAACGTAGATTACAAATTTTATTCAAATTATTATCACATTCGTAATACTTAACGAACGTGCTTGTATCCTATTAACCCACAATATATTATTTATAGGTTAGAATATACATACATATTAAAAAATGAAATATTACAATGTTAACCATTATAATATATATTGTTAATAAAATTATATAATTATATAATTGTTAATAGAATATTGTTAATAAAATATTGTTCTATCCTTATTTTTGAATGATATCGTACTGTTGATCGATGCAATTTTAAAAAGAATTTTTTCAAAATAAATAATAATTTAACGCGTACATGTAAATATTAAACTTTGATGGACATTTATTACGCTTTAATATTACTTTAATGAACTTTTATTACATTTTCAAATGTCATCGTAATACATTGTTATATCCAACAATAACTCGAATTAGATCGACAATGCGATATATTATTTTAGGTTAGAATATATATTATATATATATATATATAACAATGCGATACCGTCTGATATCAACTTATATTTTGAAAACGACGTGCAATCAGATAATATTTCCGACCTTTATCATTTCCTTTATCATTTCACGAGAAAATGAACTAACGAACGAACGAACGAACGAACGAACGAACGAACGAACGAGAAAGGAACGAACAAAAAAGGAAAAGAAAGAGGAAAAAAGAAAAAAAAAAAGAAGAGAGAAAAGAAAGAAAAGTTATATGCTAAAATGGAAGAAAGGTAAGTAAAGATGACGGTTTATAGTATTAAAGTATTTCCTTTGGCACTCACCTCTCGTTTTCGACGTCGTCTTTCTTAAGATGTCTCGTTTTCGTTTCACAAAGGCCTGACACGTGCACACACCAGTAGACACACACGTACACAACACATACACATAAAATAGGATGCATCCTTATAGAGAGCACGTATATGAAAGTATGTAAAGGTTATATTACTCAACTCAGCTCAACTCAAACGCACGGAAAGTAACTCTCTTTGCAACGTGACAACGACCTGTACGCTACTGAGGATACTCGCATAATTAACAATTAGTTTGCTCTTTCGTATGTCTCGTATTCTTTTCTATTTCTCTCTTTATCTCTCTCTCTCTCTCTCTCTCTCTATTTCTTTCCCTCTCTTTCACAAAGTCACCGTTAATTATATTTTCTTCGTACAGGTATATGCAAACGTTGCAGTACATATATACATATGTTAGAAATCATATATGTGTGTGTGTGTGTGTGTGTGATGCGTCAATCGTGTATAGTGCGTGAGAATCATGTGTGCGTTTTGTGTGTGTATATATAAAATATATATGAACTCGTGTGCCTGTATAGGAATCATAAGTGGTACATATATATAGGAATCATATGTGTATGTGTGTGTGTGCGTGTAGCATGTGTACGTACATACGTAGGATGAAGTAAGAATTGTTTATGTGTTTGTGCGTATAGGAATCATACATGTGTTATGTTTGTTTGTGTATGTAGTACTCGGTATGGATGATTAAATATTCGTATAGTATGTAATATAAAAATATAATTGTACAAAACTTAAATTTTCTATTCTATGTAAATACATAAGAATCGTGTATGTATGCTGTGTGTGTGTGTGTATATATAGTATGTACATACGTACATATGTACGACGCAATCTCGTCGGTAAGCTTGGCACGGTAACGAACGTTAGTAATCGAAGGCTTCGTTAATTGTTGTATTCCGAAGTAAAAGGAACTAAGACGGTCTATTCGAAACGTTTGTAATTATTATCGATCACCGATCCAAAATATATATATATATATATATATATATATATATATATATATATATATGTATGAATTTGAATGTTATATGATTCGAAAGGTTTTCAACTTTGCACATTCGCGTGTTTAATATGACTGACTTCAAATTCTGATTTCTGATTGGTTGGCTGTTATTCTCAATTACGAGATCTGTGATTGGTGTTGAACGTTGGAATCCATTTGATCATTTCGTTAACGGCTTTTAACGGTTCTGACTGGTCGAAAGATAAATGAAAAATAAATGACGAATGTTATATAAACCGGAAGTGATTGAGATCTTTGAAATTAGATTTAAAAAAAAAAAAAGAGAGAGAGAGAGAGAAAGAGATAAAAATTGACACAGGAAATAAAGAAATACGAGAGAGAAAAATTCGAGAGAAAGTGTAGGAAGAAGGAAAGAGAGAAAAGGAAAAAAGAAATAAACGAAAAAAGATAAACAAACAAAAAAACAAAAAAGAAACAAAAAATCATCAACGAATAATCGATTGATCTGCATAAAATGTTAGGAAAAAAGAAATTGAGATAGTTTTTAACCCACCTAACATTCAAAAGAAATGAATAGATAATTAAAAACGATTGAAAATAAGATTATCGAATTAATATGATTGGGAGGTAATGATTAAGAACTACGATCGAAAGAAAAGGAGAACGTAAAAGGAAGAGAAAAAAGAACAGTAAAATGTAACAAATAGAAAAAAAAACAAAAAAAAAAAAAACAAAACCAAACAAAACAAAAGAAAAAAAAAGGAAAAACAAAAAAACATCATCTACGAATAATCGGTTGATCGGTCGCCCGGCATTTCAACCAATGACATGCGCCCTAGACTGGTCGGCGTGCGGCGGTCGAGTGTTGTAACGGTTAGGCGGCGGTGGTAGTGGGGCGGGTGTATGTAAGCTAGGATAGTCATGGTGGGGGTATGTTCGGCAAACGAGAGAGCGGGCAAAAGCGGCGCTCGGCGCGTATCTCGCAGTATCGTGTTGACCCTCGACCGGAGAGGATACGCGTCTTCTTACTGATTTTTTTTTAAGTCGTTGCCTATCTTCACTCTCTCTCTCTCTCTCTCATACACACACTCAGTTACTCACTTACTCTCTCTCTCTCTCTCTCTTTCTCTCTCTGTCAGTCAGTCATAATTCCCTCTCTTTATCGTACGCGTGTTTCGTCGTAAATTCAAACGCGCGTAAAGGGTTCGTCGTCGTAGGTCGTGCGTCTCGTACGTCGTGTTTGCGTGCTTGCGTGCTTGCGTGCTTTTTGCGCCTGTTCGACCGTCCTCGAGAAACGTGAGAAGCTCCGTTGCTTCTAATTTCTCTTTCTCTATTTCTCGTACGTACGTACGTTCGTACGTTCGTTCGTTCGTTCGTTCGTTCGTTCGTACGTTCGTACGTTCGTTCGTTGGTTCGTTCTCGTTGATTCGTCGTCGTTCGTTGTAGACGACGAGTCCAAATTCGTGCGCGAACAAACCGACAACGAAAAAAAAAAGAAAAAAAGAAAATCTCCCTGTGAATTCTCTGTCTGTATTTTTCTTTTTTTTTATTTTTCTCTTTATTTTTCCTCTGATACCTTTCTTCTTCGCTTTGAACATTTGAGAGGAAATTTTTTTTTTTGCTATCAATCAATCCAATCAATCAATCAGTCAATTATTTAATTAATTGATTATTATCATCGCGATTGTTCTTCTTTAATTTTCTTTTCTTTTAATTTTCTTTTCTTTTAATTTTCTTTTCTTTTTTTTTTTTTTTTTTTTTTTTTTTTGTAATTTTGCAAACGCTCCTCCGTTACATTTTCTCACTTCGTACTTCTTTCGGTTATTTTTCTTGTATCTTTTTCTTTCTTTTTTTTTCTTTTTACTCTCTCTCTCTCTCTCTCTCTCTCTCTCTCTCTCTCTCTCTCTCTCTCTACCTCCCTCCCTCCCTCCCTCCCCCTCCCTTCTCCGCCCTCTTTCTCTCTGATCGTTCGAGAACGGAGAGAGGTTGTTATTGTCTTTGTTGTTGTTGTTGTTGTTGTTGTCGTCGTCGTCGGTGTTATTGTTGTTGTAGGGAGAGAGATGAAAAATAATAGTTGCGTTCGAAAATAATGTTGTGTGATATGTGAGGTGTTATTCAGTTCAGTTTACCATTTCTATATATTTATATATATATATATATACACACATATATATATATATATATATATATAATCCGTTTATCTATTTATCTATCTCTCTTTATCGCGGTTTTTTTTTGTATTCTATCCTACGTGAAGAAGGAGAGGAAAAATCGTATTACTTTCTGGTGAAGAGATTTTTATTCCCCTTTCGTCGAACGAGGTAAGTTCCCGTTATTTTCTATTTTTTTTTTGTTTTTTACCCTTTTTTTTGTACCTCTTCGTTTTCTTGTTCTTTTGTTTTCTTTTTTCTTCTTTTACTTTTTTCCTTTTCTTTCTCCATATCTAGGTAATTGTATTACATGCGTATATACGATTTATACCAGTTAATGATTTTTTTTTTTTTTAAATCATTTAGTGAACGATATATATATATGTAATATCACTCGTATTATCGTTCTTCTACGAATTTAATTGATTTTGCAATTTCGATGATGTTTAATGATTAAGTTTTTTCGGGTGTTGTAATTGTGATCGTAAACGAAAGTTCGCTCAGTTTTCTTTTTCTTGTTTTCTTTTTCTCTCTCTGTCCCTCTCTCTCTCTCTCTCTCTCTCTTTTCTGGATTTTATTTTTTTATTTTTCGATTTTTTTTTTTTTTTTTTTTTTTTTTTTTTTTTGTCAAATCGTTCTTCGAGTATCGTCGTGAACGAAAATTCGTTCATTTTTTTTTTCTTTTTTCTTTTTGGTCAAATCGTTCTTCGAGTGTCGTCATAACCGAAAATTCGTCCAATTAATTTTTTTCTTTTTCCTTTCCTTTTTGGTCAAATTGTTCTTCGAGTGTCGTCGTAACCGAAAATTCGCACAGATTTTTTTTTTTTTAATATCAAATCGTTTTTTTATCAAAATCGAGTGTGGTCGTAACCGAAAATTCGTCCAGTTTTTTGCTTCTTTTCTTCGCCTTTTTTTGTTTTTCGTCTTTTTTGCCCTTTTTCTTATCCTTTTTTTTTTTTTTTGGTATTTCTTTTCCTATTTGCTTCTCAATACTTTTTCACTTTCCTCAACTGCTGACGTTGTCGTCATAATTGATTTATTTGTATTATTACAATTGTTGTTCAACATGAAAGGAAAATTTTTTTCTTTCATGATTTTTATTAATTTGATTGCGTGAAAAAATTGCGTTGAATCGATCCAAAAGATTACACGAACGTAATTCTAATTGTCAAATTATGAAGGATTTTTGATTTATGAATATTTTAAAAAGATTTTGATTTATGGTTATGTGGAATGATTCATTTTATTTACTTTTCTTCCTTTTTTTTTTTTTTTTTTCGATTTTAATTTTAATAAAGTCGATTTATAAAAAAAATTGTAGAATTAATCGAGTTATAGGATTGTTATCGTTTATATATAAAAAAAAAAAAGATTGAACGATTTTATGATTTATTAAAATTTGTAGGGAAATTAATTGTTATTCTTTTTTTTTTTTTCCTCTCTCTCTCTCTCTCTCGAGAAACTTAATTCATGAGAACTCGTTAGTATTAATTAAGTTGCGCGCTTAAGTTGTTGTTGACAAAAAAAAAAAAGAAAATTGAATGATTTTCGAAATTATGAAAATTTGTAGAAATAGTAGTAATTTTTTTATACTTCTTCTACTTTGAAAAATGTTGATTCATGAAAACTCGTTAGTATTAATGAAGTTATAGTCGCTAGTTGTCGTTGGTAAAAAAAAAAAAAAAAAAAAGAAAAAAAAAAGATTGAACCATTTTTGAAATTATGAAAATTTCTAGAAAAAATATGAAAGATAATTCGTTCCCCTTCTTCTTTTCTATTTTGAAAAAAAAAAAAAAAAAATTAATTCATGAAAACACGTTGACATTAATTGCGATTATTGAAACGTTGTGCAAATTTCTAGGTAATTTTTTTTCTTTTTTTTTTTTTTTCTCGTTCAAGTTAATAAAAAGAAAAATTTAGAATTATATAATAGAATTAATCGAATGTCGTAAGATGTATTTGTTAAATTCAACTTATAGGTTTCGTTTGTTAAAGAAAAATTTATAGAAGAATAATGTTCTTGTTATTATTTCCGATGGAAAGAAAAATAAAGAAAAATAAAGAAAAATGATTGCTAGTTCGATAAAATCGCAAATTCCATTAACGCTAACTCGCGTATTCTTATATGGGTACCAACGTATGTATTAGTAAAGAATATAAAGCTTCTGTGTTTGTTCGTTCCATTTACGTGCTGCTTTTTTTTTTCTCCATCTTTTTTCCTCCTATTTTTCATTTTTTTTTTCCTTTTTTTTTCTTTTTTATTTTTTTTTCTTGTTGTCACGGCCGCACCTGTTGTTAGAACAGAAGTATAGCCCATAGTCTTTCCACGAATCCACTATCGCGTTCTCGTTACCAACAAGGGTGAAACAACTTAGGATTAACTACTTCAATGTGAACCGATATAAAGATCTTAACGTTTTTATAATTTCTATATACGCATGCATACATTTCTTTTTTCCTTTTCTTTCTTTTTTATTCTCGTGTATAAGTATAATTAATTGAATAGGTATATATATATATATATATGTGTGTGTGTGTGTATATATATAATTATTATGTATTATATTATTTATTATATGTAATTATACATAATTATGTATAATATATAGTATATATATATATAAATAAATAACGTATAATTATGTATATATATATATATTATTATGTATATATAATTTATATGAACTATATATTATTATATTTATACTGTTATATATTATTGTTACATTTATATTATTTATATTATCGAATTGGATATATAATTGATAATATAGTCGGTATATAATAGAGATAAAATTTTTTATAGACTTTTGATAGGTATTAACATATAGAATATGAATTTTATTATTTATATATATATATATATTTTTTTTTTTTTTTTTTTTTTTTTTTTTTTTAAGTAGATATAAGCACGTACATACGTATACATAGATCGAATTGGATATTCCTATATAACAAAATTTATTTTTAACTTTCTATTCGCATAAATGTACGAATAGAAATTTATATGTATGTATATATATATATATATATATATATATATATATATATAATATAAACTGTATTGAATTGGTACATATACAATAAAATTTTGTTTTCGACGTGTTCTGTATGCTTATAAATGTACATAGACAATGTATCTGAGATGAAATGTAAATTGTTGACGAACGTAGCCTTTTTCAAAACTTCTTCTTTTTTTTCTTCTTCTTTTCTTTCCTTTTTTTTTTTTTTTTTTTTGTTCCTTTTTTTACGCACCGAGACCTAGTTTTCGGAAACCTACGTTCATTTTTCACGAACCTATTCGATATTGTAAATTGCTGTCGAGGGATTGATTGATAAACGATTTTAAATCGATTCGATGTAGATGTTAGATCTTATACGAGCCGATAAAAAAAAAAAAAAAAAAAAAAAAAAAAGAAAATAGAAAGAAAGAAGAGAAAAGTCCAAAAGAAATGATCATTTCCATTATTGACGTAATCATTAATTGAAACTCGATCGATTGACTTGTTTACGCCAATGATCAATAATTCATTTCAAATCAATAAGATCCTTTTAAAACGTAAGTACGTGTTCTATCGTTCATTTAAAACTTTCCAAAATATTTTTAATATTTAATATTTACTGTCGATCAATTGGGAATATATGTTTTTATAAAAGAATATGGATTCGACATTGGATTCAACCGGAAAGATTCGATTCGCGTTTGTTCGAGGATTTTTTTATTTCCCTTTTCTTTATTCTTCTTTCTTCTTTCTTTTCTTTTTTCTCCTCTCCTTTTTTTTTCTTTCCAGAAATAAATTTGAACAAACTTGAAAGAATACCGTTCGGTTCGAACAAAAGTTCTCTTGATTCGTTCTTTTTTTTTATTTTTTTTTTTTTTTACTTTTTCTTTCTTTCTTTTTTTTTTATTTTTTTTTATTTTTTTACAGGAAGAAAATTGGAACGAATGAATTGAAATCTTATACGGTGCAAATGTTTAAAATTTCGTTCGAAAGAAAAGGCAATATATTCTTTTTCCCTTCCATTTCCTCCCCTCTATCTCTTATTATCTCTCTCTCTCTTTCTCTCTCTCTCTCCTCCTCTTCTCCTCTCTCTCTCTCTCTCTCTCGTCTTCTCCCGTTTCTCTTTCGGTTTCCATCAGTTTTTCAATGTAAAAAGAAAGGAACTTTTGTATAAGGGACTTTACAGAACGAAAAAGTTTTCCGAAAAGTCGAAATCGAATATTTTTCATCTCTTCTATCGTCACGTTATATATATACATACTATATACATATTGTATATAGTATATAGTACATACATACTATATACATATTGTATAAAGTATATAGTACATACATACTATATACATATTGTATAAAATATATAGTACATAAATATACGTATATATACATATATTGTATATAAATGTATGTATGTGCCTATATATATATGTATATATAAATGTATGTATGTATATATGTATGTATGTGTCTATATATATGCTAATATACATGCCTTTGTATATATGTATAAATATATGTATGTATGTGTTTATATATATGCGAATATATATTGAGTTGTCCAATAAATATGATGTCGGAATTATTAATACGACCTGGATACAAAAAAATTCCTTTATACATACGGAAAATTAATTACACTTTTTCGAGACTTTTTAGATTAGCTTTCTCTCTCTCTTTTTTTTCTTTTCTTTTTTTTTTTTTTTTTTTTTTTTTTCTTTCTTTTTCCTAAAATTTTCCTTTTGATTTTTGTCAAAGCGTAAAATTGCCGATCTAGGAACTTTCTTTTTTTTTTTTTTTATTTATTTATTTATTTATTTATTTATTTATTTAAGTTTTTTTTTTTTTTTTTAAGGAGAATATTTGCGAAATAAAATTACCCTAAGTAAATCTTGAAAAAGTATTAATTGTTATATTGTACAATAGCCTAGGGATTTTTTTTTTTGACTAAGAATCACGTGTTAAATAATTTATTGTTATACTAATTGTTCGAGACGATGATATAAACGTTTTCATTTTTTCACCCACCCTTTTCTTTTTTTTTTTTTTGCGAATTCTAACCTCAAATAGGATAAGGAAAAAATAATTGTTCTAATTCTTTTATGCGGTTTTTATTTAATTATCATCGGAAAAAGAAAAACTTTCATTTTGTTTAGAAAACTTTCTCTCGTATTTTTCTACAGCAATCATTCCAAGAGTAGTAGTAAAACTTTAAGTTTAAAGTTAATCAGTGTTTTTCTCGAGTAAACATCGTTACGAAATATTTCGACTATGTAAGTTGTGTGGAAAACAGGGAGAGAGACAGAGAAAGAGACAGACAGAGAGAAAGAGAAAGAGAGAGAGAGAGAGAGAGAGAGAGAGAGAGAGAGAGAGAGAGAGAGAGAGAGAGAGAGAGAGAGAGAGAGAGAGAGAGAGAGAGAGAGAGAGAGACAGAGAGAGAGAGAGAGAATATTAGAGAGAATAATATGACGGCTTTTTTCGTTATAAAAGGTATATAACAGATTAATTGATTTTCGTGTACGAACGTGTGTTAACTAATTTTTTTTCTCGATGCATAATGGTTGTTTATTCTTTCCAGTTTGTATTTTTCATATATATATATATATATATATATATATATATATATATATACACATATATATATACAATACACACACACACATATATATATATGTATATTGTCTATGTCTGTTTTATTTTCTTTTTTTATTTTTTTTTCTAGTTTTTTTTTTTTTTTTATTTGTTTAATTTTATTTATTTATTTTTGTTTTCGTTTTTGTTTTTGTTTTTGTTTTTTTTTTTTTTTTCTATTATATATATACATATAAGAAAAGAAGTGTATTGTTTTTAAATATCTACTCACACGTGTACCTGTTCAAATTTTTTCGTTACTTTTTTTTTTTTTTTTTTTAAACCAATACATACATATACGCAAATATTAATTAATCAAGTGATTCATTCATCAGATATAAATTATATAATTAATATAATAATATTAGTTTATTTAAATTTAATTGTTTGGCATAAACGGAAGATAATTATTTGGTGAAAATAAATAAATATATATATATATACATATGTTTATTTTATATATATGTAAAATAAACATCATTTGTCGATATTATATTGGCGATAAACAAAAAATGAAAAAAGGAAAGAAAAAAACAAAAAAAAAAAAGAAAAAAACAAAAAATGAGAGAGAAAATTTTTGTTTCGAGAAATAGTAGTGGAGATCTATTTTCGACGGGGGAAACGCGCGCACTCAAACACGTATTTCATTACTTACGGCCGAATGCGTATTTTACAACTTGTTGCTTGACGTAACTCCGACGAACTCGTTCGTTGCCACTGGTTATAACGAAAGAGAAATAAATTTTGTCGAATGAGTAACAAGTTTATGTATCTATATATATCTATGCATGCATATATATATGTATATGTATATATGTATATATGTATATATGTATATGTATATATGTATATATGTATATATATATATGTACTAATGTTCTTACTAACTAGATTTCGAAGTACTTAATTTACTCATTATATAACTCAAAATTCTAATTTAAATACGAATCTGAGTATTCGGATATTTTTAATGAAATCCTTATATTTGAATACCAGGTTACGAATCTTTTATCGTTACTAATTATATATAGATATTTGTAAATCCGATATATACGGGTATTCGAATTATTCATTAGAAATTGCGATTTGAATCTGATTATTCGGATATTAATATTTAAATCGAATAATTAATCTAGAATTTTTTATTTCTTTTTTTTTTTTTTTTCTTCTATTTATCACGATCATGTATATACGTATTGATGCTCTAGCTAGCTAGCTGGATATACGAGTACTCGAATTGCTCTTTAATAAATCAAAAATTCAAATTCGAGTATTCCGAGTTCAATCTGAGTACTTGAATATCCGGTTTCGGATTTATTATTATTTTTATTATTATTATTATTATTATTATTATTATTATTATTATTATTATTATTATTATTATTATTATTATTATTATTATTATTATTATTATTATTATTATTATTATTATTATTATTATTATTATTATTATTATTATTATTATTATTATGATAATAATAATAATTAATAAGTATTAGTACTCTTATTATCAATACATCCGGAGTATTCGAATTATTAATTATACAAAATATAAAACTTTCGCCATTCGTTTAATATTATATATTTATTTTTGTTTTATAATATGTTTTGTTTATCTAGTATTATTGCGTTACAATTATCATATATCATTTGGAAGACATAAAGACATAAAGGGATAGAATTTATATTACGTATAATCTTAAAAGAAAAGACATAAAAGGGAAAAATGTATTTTAATTATGTTACAACAATCGTCGTTATTTATTTAAACAAAAAAAAAAAAAAAAAAAAAGAAATTAATTTATTAAACGCTTGTAATAACCACGTATATATTATTGATCTCTAATAACTTTATGATATTATTAAATAATTAATTTATTTAATTAATTTCAAATATCTAATCATATATCGGGATTTAAAATTTGTATAATTATTTCTTATTAGATAGGAAGAATTTTTAGATGATTAATTTTTCTGTTTTATTTTCTTCTTTCTTTTTCTTTTTCTTTTTTTTTCTTATTTTCTTTTTTTCTTTTGTTTGTTTCATCTTCATCATAGAAATCAATTCTCATTGACTTTATAGATATTATTTACAATTGTTAACAATGTGAAAGAATATTTAGTCTATTGGCGTTCAACCGATGGGCTCAATAGAGCAAGTAATGCGGCCCAGCGGAAATTTCCTGCGGTAGAATTAAAATCGATAATCATCGACCAATGCGGGCGACCGAAATGTAATCGTTTTATGGATTTAAAGGGTAGTGGGTGGGTGGGTGGGAGGAGGAGGGTTGGAAAAAAGAAAAGAACGAAATAAATAAATAAAAACAATAGAAAATAAATAGAAAAAATAAACATCGAAAACGATGGAAATCATGCGTAAATACGATTGAAGCCACGTGCGATATTTTACAGCGCTTTATTATTTATTATTCCGTGAATTATGAAATGGCATGGTCGAAACGTTTTGTCACGAAGATAAAATAGTATGACCGTTGGAAACAAAACGAAAGAAAAAAAAAAAAAGGAAGAAAGGGAAAATAAAGCAAAAATGAAAATTTTACTTGCACGCTTTTATATATGTGTGTGTGTGTGTGTGTGTGTGTGTATTTTTTTTTATTATTTTTTCTCGTATACGATAAAGAGTAAAAAAAATATATATATATATATAAGAGAAAAAAAAATGAACTTACGCTTGTATTTATTATTTTTTATCATTTGTTATATATATATTATTATTATTATTATTATTATTATTATTTATTATATATATATATTTTTTAAATTATTTTTTATATGCACCAAGAAGTAACTAAAATAAAAAAAGGAAAAAATATATTTATATAGATTTATGTATTATAAATTTTTTTGTTATTTTTTATTATTTATTACACATACGCACACATACACACAGAGAGAGAGAGAGAGAGAGAGAGGGAAAGAGAGAGAGAGAGAGAGAGAGAGATGCATGCACACGTTGTTTTCTATAGTATTTAAAAGATACTTAAAAAAAAAAGATACGAAACAAAATGAAAGTAACACTTATTTTTTTCCTTTTTCATTTTACCTTTACATACGTAACATACATTATATTTTATTTGTTATTTTTATTTATATATTTATTTTAATTTTTTTTTGTATCCTACCAAAAGAGAATGTTAAATCATCGCTGAATGACGTGCTATCGTCAAGGCGATCATAAGAGATCGAATATCACTGATTTATGTTAGTGCATACAAATTTACTAGACGTAAATCGTAATATCGTCGATAGCATTTCCTCCTTTTCTCGTATTATTATTATTATTATTATTTTTTTTTTTTTCTTCTTTTTTTACCATTTCAACATCTTTTGAATTTTAAAAGGAGTCACGTTTTGTCGAGGAACCAACGATTTACAACATGAAAATTTTGTCTCGGATATTTTTCGTTCGTTCCCCCTCTTGGTCGACATTTTGTCGGTTTCCTCACTTACGAATCTCTCTCTCTCTCTCTCTCTCTCTCTCTCTCTCTCTCTCTCTCTCTCTCTCTCTCTCTCTCTCTCTCTGTATTTTACATTTACTATATATGTACATACATACATCATACACATCGACATACGTATATGCACATACGTATATACGTACATTGTACTTACACACACATACATATACACACAATACAGATATAGTGCAGTACATTTACGTACACAATAGTGCACATGTGCAACACACATACTTATATTATTCCGTCTTGCTAAGAAATCGTTTACTTCTCAGGATGCATTGAAATGGTTTGGGCGAAAGCTTTTTGAACGAGATGTTCTTTTCACACATTCGTACAGAACACACATAAACAAAAACAAGCACAATACTTGTATTACATAATGCATATACTTGCATATACACAAAGCATATATAAAAAATATACAGAGAATAAGCTTTTAATTGTTGTACTATTCTAAGTAAATTCGTATAGACACAATAGTTTTACACAATTACACAATTACTATTACACAATGCATAAAAAAAAAATATATATGTATATATATATATACATATATAGAAAATATGTTTATAATCATATACGTTTATTATCAAAAATGTATCACATATTTGGCGCGTGAAAGGTTTCGAATTTTTTTTTCCTTTTTTCTTTCTTTGTTTATTTATTTATTTATTTATTTATTTATTTATTTTTCTGTTTCTGTTTTCTTCCTTTGTTAGATACTTTCTCATCTATTCGAGTGGAATTCAAAGATGGTGGAAGAAGAATTTTTTTTTTTTTTTTTTTTTTTTTTTTATATAAATCGCACACAAATATTCAATATTTTCTTATAATTTTCTCTTCTCAACGATAAGCCTCCGTCGTATC
Source organism: Vespa mandarinia (assembly GCF_050613455.1). NCBI lineage: Eukaryota > Metazoa > Arthropoda > Insecta > Hymenoptera > Vespidae > Vespa > Vespa mandarinia. Next base: position 9,146,817 of record NC_140812.1, on the reverse strand, counting down.
CTTGAATATTAACGGCGAGTGAACGGTAAAGGCGAATACACATTGGAAACTTTGTTTCCCGTGCGTTATTCTTTAATTTAATAAGAAAATATCACGTTTGCGGAATTAGGTCACGATAGAGGGTTACGTCGGGATGGATCGGTGGGTGGGTGTTAGGAGTTGGGGGTGAATCAAACGTCGGCTTATAGCGAGGATCGACGAGGTGATGTCTGAAATTGAGAATTACAAATCCCTAATCTAAGCATACGTCTGAATGAATCTCTTGTAATGAAATTGAAATACGATTAAATATTTGGGATTAAAAAAAAAAAAACGTAAGAAAGGAGAGAGAGAGAGAGATTTTTTGTTCATTTTTTCTTCTTCTTTTTTTCTTTTTCTTCAATTTTTTCTTCTTTTTTTTTTTTTTTTTTTTGATGCGGCAGTTTTACATTTTTTTTTTATTTTTTTATTTTTTTCTTTTGTTCTTTTTTTTACATTTAATTGCGAATGTATGTGTGTGCGATATATGACTATTATATAGTATACCGTATCATATATTTTTGATATTTAAAGTTGTTGAAATATTATATTTGTATCAGTGAAATCTGTTAATGATATTATCTAATTAGATTTATTTATTATTATAATATTGTAACTCATGTAATTAATATCGCCGATTAACATAAATAATAATAATTTATTTTGATCAATATTATCACCGATTGATAGGCAAAGTTGGATTTTTCAAAAGTTTTATTATCTTAATTAATGTTGCTTATTGCATTTTCGATAATCTTTTTTTTTTTTTTTTTTTTTTTTTTTTGGAAAAATTTCAACATTATTACAAATGCATACGTACAAATATATCACAAGTGGGAATTGAAACAAATAGTTATCTACCTATTGCAAAGCATTTCTTTGAAGAGTAGAAGTAAACGGGTAAAAATGCAAAAAAAAAAGAGAGAGTGAGAGAGACAGGCAGACAGGCAGAAACAAAAACAAAGAGATAGAGATAGAAAGAGGGAAATTAGCTCGTAGGAAGGTGGCTCGTTGCCACGATAGTTCTAACGGTGCTGGTGCGGTTGGTTGCTTAAAAAAAGAAAAAAAAAGGAAAAAAAAAAGAAAGAAAGAAAAGAAAAAGAAAGAAAAGCCTATACTAGGCCATTGCTAAAATAATGTTTTACATGCTCGCAGAGAACTTTTAGGAGGGGGGGTGGGTGGTGGCTAGGAGAGGAGGGAGGTAAAGAAAAGAGTTGGACTCGTTAGAAAGGAGTTTGAGTTTCTCTAAATTTTCACTCGAAATAAATAAACACACGGTTCACACATAAACACACGTACAGACAGATTTTCTTTTCTTGTCTCTTAATGCTTGCCAAGTGGCGTAACAATTGTCGGAACTAACGAAGAAAAAGTTTTATTTTAATTGAATAAATTCCCCCCCCACCCCCATCCCCATCCCCTTTTTAAAAAGAAGCGAATGGCGCTGTAGTCGATTTCGTTTCGAAGATCTTAACGCGATTACCGCGAAAATTGAAATCGAAACTCTTGTTGGTTTCTCCTGTAGTAAAGTTCCTTCTCTCTCTCTCTCTCTCTCTCTCTCTCTTTCTCTCTCTCTCTCTCTCTCTCTCTCTCTCTCTCTCTCTCTCTCTCTCTCTCTCTCTCTCTCTCTCTCTCTGTCTCTCTATCTGTCTATCTATCTGTCTATCTATCTCCATTTCTCTCTTTCCCGCGCAAACCGTGAAAAGTGATTAATTAGCCTTTCACTGAATGATTCGATAACTTTTACGTAGACCCTTTGGTAAACTTGGCACGTTTGAGATGGGCTTCGTTAACTAACCTGTTTGTTTAATAGAATAGAATAGATAGATAGATAGATAGATAGATAGATAGATAGATAGATAGGTAGATAAATAATCCAGATGGGCTATTCATTAAAATATATTACAATTTCCTTTTGTTCTTTTAACTTTACATTGAATTTAAAAAACAATAAGGGACGATAATTGAACGTACACATTCTCGTATTCGTGTTAAAAATAATAGACTCCTATTTTTCTTGACTAAGTATTACGTTGTTAAAGTTGGTTAATTAATTAATTGGTTAGTTAATTACTTATTTAAATCGATAAACGTCGATATTTTTATACGTCGACGATTTTTTGTTATCATTATCTTTTTTTATTTATCTCTTTTCGATACTTTGTTTCTTTTTCTTCCCTTTCTCTCTCTCTCTCTCTCTCTCTCTCTCTCTTCTCATTTCTCTTCTCTTTTCTTTAGCCACCCTCTTTCCTTTCTCTCTTTTTTTTTTTTCGAATTTTTCCATTTCTCTTTCTCCATCTCACTTTTTTTTCCTTCTTTATTTTTTTTTCACCTTTCTCTGTCTCTCTCTTTCTCGCATTGATTGTTCCCATTTTCCATTCCATTTTCTCTTTCTTTCTTTCTTTCTTTCTTTCTTTCTTTCTTTTCTTCTTTTTTTTGTTTTCTCTTTCACTTTATCCATTTTCTATTTCTCGCTTATGTTTCCTATATTTTCGCTCATCTATTTTCTATTTTCTATTTTCTATTTCTCTCTCTCTCTCTCTCTCTCTCTCTCTCTCTCTCTCTCTCTCTCTCTCTCTCTCTCTTTCTGTAATATCTTATTCCCTTTTTCCTTTCCATTTTCTATTTCTTTCTTTTTGATTTTATATATCCTCTATTCCTCTGTTTTGTTTCTATTATTTTACTTTATCTATTTTTTTTTTATTTCCTTCTACTATTTTTCTTTTACTCTGCTTCTCTCTCTCTCTCTCTCTCTCTCTCTCTCTCTCTCTCTCTTTCATTTCTTATTCTCTTTTTTTCCATTTCGTTCTCTCTTTATACTTGTTTATCTTTTTTTTTTTTCGTTTATCTATTTTCTATATTTCTGCTCTGCCTACACTATTTTCTTTTTTTCCTTTCTCCCCTCTCCCTTCTTTACGTTTTTGTTATTTCGTGTTTCTCTTTTTTTTTTTTGTTGTTTTTCCCTTCTTTTCTCTTTCTGTTTTTTTCTTACTCTCTTCGTTCCCTTCATATCCTTTTCCCTCATATCTATCTTTCTCTTTTTCTCTTTTCTCTTTTGTTTTGTCTTTTTTTCTTTCCTTTTCTTTTTTTTTTTTTCATTTTTTATTTTTTTATTATTTACGTACTTACCATCGAACGTGTCATTATAAACGCTATTAATATTTATTATTATTATAATTGGAAGTAAATAATTCACAGTACGTTCGGTACTGATTCTTTAGATTTCTGATTTTTGATTTTATGGTTTTCAACGATACATCCAAATTACAATATATATGTATATATATATATATATATCCTTAATAAGATTTGTTCGATATGTCATTCGAATGATATTCATATTTATTATCGATAGACCACATATATATGTACATATGTACGAGGTTAATACGATCTTTCGATTTCTCACTTTTTGATTTCTCATTTTCGAAAGCGATAATAGTAAAAATTACAATTTACGTTTCTTGATGATATCTGTTCAAATATGTCAATCAATCGTTATTAATATTTATTAATATATTACGGATATGTATACGTTTATATGAAACGATTATTTTCGATATTTCTTCTATTCGATAAATTTTCATCGGGGAAATACGGAATATACATATGTTATACATATATGAAAAACGAAACGCGTATGGTGTCATGGTACTGGATAGGAAATGGATACGCATATCCGATAGTGAAAAAAGTTAACGCCTTTAAACGAGTACCGAACTATGCTCTTTACGATCTCACATGCATATGTATGTACATATACATACAGAACATGTACACACATACATTCACACGCACACACATTCACGTACGTACGAGAAGTTACTAGTATGTATTTCATTTGCTATTGTATTTTTTGCTTTCTCTCTCTCTCTCTCTCTCTCTCTCTCTCTCTCTCTCTCTCTCTCTCTCTCTCTCTCTCTCTCTCTGGTCTTTTTTTTCCTCTATATTTTTTTCTTCTTGCAACATATTTGTTACTGACGTAGAAATAAACGTAACAATGTTTTCATTATTCAATGATTGGCTATTCGCTATTCATTAAGTTTTCATTCTGATCTGTGAACGTCGATGTTATGAAGTTTTCTTCAAAATAGTATGAAAAAGGAACAAAAAAACAAAAACAAAAAAAAAAACAAGAAAAGAAAAAATACCGTGAAAATATAAACTACAATATAAATACATTTAATTATTAATTCTGTTAATAAATGAAGAAGATTTTTTCATCGGCATTGATTTATAAAATTTATTTATCGTTTGCAAATAAAACGTTGTTATGATAAATAGGGATAAATTTAAATG
>NC_140812.1:9112500-9137500 GCF_050613455.1 Vespa mandarinia | reverse complement strand
ATTTGTTAGGCTTTCAGAATCTCATACGATTATTATCATGTTAATATTATTATTATTGTTGGGATTATTATTACGAAATATTTTTCAAAAATTATATCTGAAATATTGATTTGTCTTAAATAATATATAGATCATATATCATATTATATATATATATATATATATATATATATATATTGATATATAGGTACGCATACCATTTTAAATAAACAGATACCTCAAATAGTAGGTTTATTAATCTATGGTGAAATTTTGTCGTTGAAATCGAAGGACGAGTTACCAGAGTAAAGCGTTGCTTTAATCGTGCAATATTGTCAACTGCGTCTATATAGCGTTTGAAACACATGAGCGTTTATACTATATACTACGATCAAGACACGTTATATTCATGGTGGTATTCCTACCACCGTCACCATCATCACCACCGTCTAACCGAGTGATACATCATTTTGGACGTTTATTAAAATGCCTCGGTTAAATATTCAGGGACAATCGTAGGGAATATTTTGGTCAAACTTCATTGCATTTTTTTATAACATTTTTATTATTATTTATATTGTGAAAAAAAATATATATATATATATATATATATATATATGAATATATTTTTTCGATTATAAGAAATGTTATATTGTATTTAAATAGATATTCTATGGTTCCATATGAACATGTTAATTAATATATATATATATATATATATATATATATATATATATATTATAAATAAATTTATCTTTTACTTTCTGTTTTTTTTTTTGTTTAAATTTTTTTTCTTCTATGAAAATAAAATCAAGCTCAATTATTATACCTTCGTAAATAATTCACTTTTATCGATCGATAATTTTATTAATAGATATAATAATTCATTGGATTGGATATAAATTTTTTCTATCTGTCAAGTAATATCAGAATTAAAAAATTTTCTTTTCTTCTTCTTCTTCTTCTTCTTTTAAACAATTCATTCTTATCGTTGATGAACATATCGAACGAATTTTTATTGATACATTTATATATATATATATATATATATATATATATATATTCTTTCATATTAAATATACAAATTGAAATATATATTCCATTAGAATATTCTTTTGAAATGATAAGACGAACGTTTTAGATATAAACATATAATATGTAAGGTAAATATTTCATATAGTTTTCACGGTGAAGAAATAGGAAGAAATATCGATGTAGGGAATTTAGAACGCTTGTGCTTGCCTCAGTACAGGGAACGCTTAGATAAGCCATAAATCGGTATGAATGGTAGGGCCATACTGTTATTTATGTTTGCTGCGAACGCGAGAATAGCTTTCGTCTTTACATCTATACATATATGTATGTATGAATATATATATATATAGATGTGTATGTTACATCTTCCTCCCCTTCTCCCCTCAATCTTATTCCTTTTTTATTTTTCTTTTTTCATTTTTCTTCTTTTGTACTTTTTTTTTCTTTTTCATTTTTTTTTTTTTTTGTATCTGGTGTAACGTATTTATGGCGAGGGCAAATTTAAGATTTTTGACCTTAGATCGATGCGAAATGCGTTCACTTGGTCGATCGCCAAAGAAGAATTTAGAAAGGAGTTTAGGTAAGAGTTTAGATAAGAAAAGATTCATGGGCTGTGTATTAGTCACTCGTGGTCTTTTCTCTTTTTTTTTTTTTTTTATTCTTGGTATTTCATCCGTTTTTTTTTTTAAATCTCAAAATCCAATATTTACGATGAATTAGAAAATTAATTGTTATAATTATGATCTATTGTAATACGAAATTGATTTAATATTACTCGAAAAGAATTCGTTTATCTCTAGATATTATTGATAAAAGGGGAAAAGAAAAATGTTTTAATTTATAACACAACAGTGTAAAAAAAAAAAAAAAAAAAAAAAAAAAAAAAATGTATAAATTATAACGCAACAGTGCAAACGTAAATTTCGATTTAATTTTCTAATCCCATTATATGTATATAAATATATATATTTTATATATTAATTATATATTTTTCACTTCTAATCTTAACCTAATGAGACATCCAGTGTCCTATGGAACGCGAGAAAGAGTAATTGGAGAAGTTTAGAATTATCGGAGCTCGTTGGGTTGAGTGGGACAGTGCAAAAGTGAGGAGGAATAGGAGAAGGGGAGTATAGAAGGGGTAGGGGTGGGAGTGGGGAGAAAGCTAGTAGAAAGTGCAATGGTTGAGGTTGATGCGAATTTGAAATGTTTTCAGTCGTCCCCTTACATACGCACTCATACTCACATATGTATTTACATATATATGTATGTGTATATATATATAGTGAGAAGTAGTCAGGTAGCACGCGAGTCTCTCTTCTCTCCCCCCTCCCTTGTCTCTCTCTCTCTCTCTCTCTCTCTCTCTCTCTCTCTCTCTCTCTCTCTCTCTCTCTCTTTCTCTTCTTGCTCTCCATAAATCCGCTTCTCGCCTCGTAAGTCTCCATAGTTTTGCACTTTCGGTTCCGCGTTTGCGGGACACCGAACATTTCCACCCGTTCTCACTCCCCCACTCTCTTCCCCTCTCTCTCCAACCCCCTCTCTTCAAATTCGAGTCGAATAAATCCTACAGAATACTACACACACATACACACATATATATATATATATAATACATACATACATGCATATATATACCCACACGTGAATGTGTGCATATGTGTGCATGCATTTATATGTACGTACGTATGTATATATGTGTACATAGCTTGCTCTCTCTCTCTTTCTCTTTTTCTCTTTCTCTTTTCCCTTTTCTCTCATTCTCTCTTTCAGTCTCTCAGACCTCTCGTACCGTTCTTCTTTCGGGCACGTTCCATGCGAGACCTCAAATTCGAATTAGAAAGCAACTCGATGCCGAAATTGAATTTCGGTGAAGGCTGCTGCTGGTGCTGCTGCTGCTGGTGGTGGTGCTGCTGCTGCTGCTGCTGCTGCTACCGCTGCTAGCTACTACCTTCGACGATTCGTAGCCAATGTCGGGAAAGAAATTCTCTATCTTCATCTTTCTCTCTCTCTTTCTCTCTCACTCTCTCTCTCTCTTTCTGTCCTTTTTTTTTTTCTCGTCTCTTTATGCCAATGTCTCCTATCTCTCTTTCTCTTTCTGTCCTTTTATTTCGCGTCGAAAGCTACTCGAGTATGCGGAGAATGCGAATACAGAGAGCGTGAGAAGAGAGAAAGAGAGAGAGAGGGAGATAGAGAGAGGGTGAGAAGAAAGTGGGATGAGGGATCAGTGATGGCATAGGGAGGGGGGGAGAGTGAAGGGTGGATAGGTACTTTCTCTACCATTCACAGGGTGACTCCTTTTATCTTCTCAGTTTTGTAAGACCGACCCTTAGCTACGCGACACTACTACTTTTTCGTCCTCTTTCTCTTCGTCATTTCTCTCTTTCTTCGTATTTCTCCCCCCCTCCCTCTCTCTCTCTCTCTCTCTCTCTCTCTCTCTCTCTTTTTCTCTCACTCTCTCGCTATTCCATTTCGTGCTCTTAGAATAAGACGCTTCACTTCTTCCTTCCCATCGTTCAAAGTTTGCTTAGATTAACCCTGGAATGTCGAGAGAACGAATTTGTTTTTGGAATTCTTTTGAAGAAAAAAGAAAAAAAAATAGATGTGTGTGTGTGTGTGTGTGCGTGCGTATGTATGTGTATGTATATATGTTTGTGAATTTATCTATGTTTGTGAATTTATATATAGTCATAGAATTGATCGGTAATTTTTTTTTTTTTTTTTTTTTTATTGATAATATTTCGGTAGATTCGTTTTCATGTGAGTGTTTGATGATGAAGTAACAAAACGAAATATAATCTATTTGATGATGATAATAATATCTATTTTTTGAAATTATACATGTGACGAAAGTAAATGTCAGATTGAGTTTAATACATTGATAATTTTATGTCGAATAATTTTATTTACATTTGATATTCTTTGTTTCTTTTTTTCTTTTTTTCCTTTTTTCTTTCTTTCTTTTCTTTTTTTATTTCTTTTTTTTCCTTTCTTTCTCATTAAAAAAAAAAAAAAAAAAAAAAAAAAAAAAAAAAAAAAAAAAAAACTAGTCATTAGCTGATGTATCTCGAATAATTTTCTCTCGGTTTTCTTTTTCTCATTTATTTATTCATTTATTTATTTATTTATTTTTTATTTTTCTTTTATCTTGTTAAATCTCGCATTTACAATTGTACTTTGGTACAATTAATTATATCATTCATATACTCGTATAATGCGATCGAATTTCCTTTTAATGATAATATATTAAATGAATATATCAGAAAATCTTGTATAAATTTTCATATTTAAAAAGAAATTAGTTGGTAATGGTCAAGGAATAACGAGTAGTGAATTATTCGCATTTTTGCAAATATAAATGTTGAGAAATATAATGTCCGTTTTCATTCATTTAATTTTAATAATTAATATCTAAAGAATTAATATAGGTTGATCGATACGATGTAATTTTATGTATAGATTTTATACTTAAAAAAAAAAAAAAAAAAAAAAAAAAAAAAAAAAAAAAAAAAAAGATTATTATTATTATTATTATTATTTTTTTTTTCAATCCGATAAATAAAATCTAATATGTATGTATGAAGCATGAATTATTATATTCATTGTTAATCAATGTTCATTCGATAAAATATCGCGGTTATAATTGCTTGCTTAGTCGAAATTATCAATAATGTTACACAAATTCACGTTATATATACATATATTCTATTCTACAATATCGGATCCTTTAAATCGGATTAACCGTGATCGTACGAAGCACACCCGACGATCGTAACTTTGGTGATCATAGTCTTTACGATTTTTATAGCAAACCGAACAGAGAGATTTCGACCGAATTTGTCGTTATGCGTTTAAATTCTGCACTTTATACATATATATATATATATATATATATGTATATATATATACGTTCCATTTCTATTTATGATAATCCCTATGAAGTATGGGTTGAAAATTTTCTAAAAGGATTACAATCAATAAATTAAAGTAGAATGCTGAAAAGCTTTAGATATGATCTCTGCGATATTATGAATTATAAAAGTTAGAAAACGACTGTATTTTTTTTTTTTTCTTTTTTTTTTTTTTTTTTTCAAGTATACCAATAGTGGAAAAAAAAAGAAAAAGTAAGAAACGATCGAAAATTATATCGCGATTAATTTTTGCAAATGTATAATGTAATGTAACACGCGAGATTGCTTTGAGATTATTATTAAGAAGAAGAAAAAAAAAAACAAAAACAAAAAAAAATAAAAGAAAGAAGAACAAAAGAAAAGATTAGAATGGAGCAACGAGCTCTGCCGGTGGTTTGGAGTTTTGGAGTTTGGTTGGTATCGCGGTATGATGGTGAAGGGGAAGGAGCAGTAGGTAATGGTTATGAGATGAATCGTTACCGGTGCCATTACAACTTCTAGATTAGATTCACGAACGGTTTTAACGATTTCGTCGCGAACGCGTATCTCTCAGGAAACGATCGCTTACGAACAACCGAGAAGGAAAACGAACGTAATAAACGTCCAAGAGTTTCCTATCTTCTACATTCGTTTTGCATACAAATAAAATAGGTTTTTTTTTTCTCCAGTTTCTTTCGAAAAAATATTCGTATTTCAAGGATAAATTTAGGGGTATGATGGTAGTGTGGTGATGTGAGAGAGAGATAGAGATAGAGATAGAGAGAGAGAGAGAGAGAGAGAGAGAGAGAGAGAGAGAGAGAGAGAGAGAGAGAGAGAGAGAGAGAGAGAGAGAGAGAGAGAGAGAGAGAGAGAGAGAGAGAGAGAGAGAGAGAGAGAGAGAGAGAGAGAGGATTTAGCATTTGTAACATGGGAAATTTCAGAACACTTTTTTTTTTCTTTTTTTTTATTTTTTTTTTTTTTTTATTTATTTTTTTTTCTTTTTTTAAAGGCAATTAAAGAAAAATAAATATTTTATATTCGTTTAAATGAAAAATTTTCGTTGCTACGTCAGTCATGATTTGAATTATATCGACGGGATATTTAAAGAATATTAAAAATGTTTATTAATATACGCACACGCATTTTGTCATTACGATATAATAAAAATATCAATGATCGATGAAGTTTTATACAAATATTAATATATTTATTTGTAAATAATTTCGAAGAATTAATTGGAATACAATGGATAACATGATAATATTTATAAATCGTTTGATTTAAATTCATATTTTTATCGTAATAATTTATCAATAAATTTAAAACGATTGACAATGTATCTACCAATTAACAAATTTATACATACACATATATAAATATATATATAATTTCAATTATATTATATGTTAATATTATAAATATTATATATATATATATGAATACTATTAACATATTAATTAAATAATAATTAAACAGATAATTAATTCCAATTTGAATAATATCAAATACGATAAAGTTTGAAGATAATATTTTTAGAAGTGTAATTAAAAGTTATTATTATTATTATCATTATCATTATCATTATTATCAATCTTATTGTTATTAAATAAGTAAAAAATGTCTAGATTGGATCTCCGTTCTGTCATATAATTTTATACGTGTTATTGATGACGAAACGTACAAGATCGAAATATACTCAATCTAAAATCTTTTAGGGATTTTTTTTTCTTTTTTTTTTTTTTATGGAAGTTCATTCGTCCTACCCAATTTCTTTTTCGATACACCCTATTACAATTCTCCGTTATATTATCCTTTAACCCTTTTCACGTTCGATACATTCCCTTAACCTCAAATGACTTTTCTTGAATTTTCAAGCCGAACTTTATTCCCGTTGGAAAAGCTTTTTCGTTTGTATATATTTCTGGGTATACGGATGGGCAAGCACGTTCGAACGTTAACGGTTCGACTAATGGAATGGAATTCACATCCTGGCATCCTAAAACTCATCTAACGGCTACCGCAACAGTTCAACCTCTAAACCTTCTATGTAACCCTACCAAACTTATCTTCAACCTTCGTTATAAAGGGAATTCGTAAAATCCGTTCGTTCTATATAAACGGTTCGTTCCTAACTCATAAGGCATTCGTTCATCTGTTTCCTCCCTCTTTCCCCCATTTTTTTTTTCTTTTTTCTTTGTCATTGTTCTTTTTCTCTTTCTCTTCTTCTCTGTCTTCTTCCTTCTGTCTTCTTGTTCTTTTTTTCTTTCTGGTTATTTTTCTTTTTTTTTCTTTTTTTTCTTTTTTCTTTCTTTTTTTCTCTTTAAATTTCTGCACATTATCATTTATGATCTGTCCCGCTAATTGGATTTAAAATGGAATTTTATTTTTTATTTTATTTTATTTTATTTTATTTTTTAAATGTCATTACCACAATCCCATTTAATCCGGGCCCCATTGGAATTAGGATGGAATTTGATTTCCACCATTTTCTTTTCTTTTCTTTTCTTTTTTAATGTCATTGGTATTAACCTTTAATCTGTTTTGAATTGGAATTGGAATGAAATTTGATTCTTTTTCTTTTCTTTTTTTCTTTCTTTTTTTTTTTTTTCTTTCTTTTTTTTTTTTTTTTTTTTTTTTTTTTTTACTTTCTTTCGTTTTTCCCCCTTTTGTTTTACTTTTTCTTTTTCTTTTTTTTTACGTTATTAGCATTACCATTTAAAACTGTTGGAATTAAAATGTTTTCTCTTACTTTTTTTCAATGTCTTCTTTGACATCACCATGTGCTTTTGAAATTAGAATGGAATTTCATTGTCTTTTCTCTTCTTTTCTTTTTTGTATCTTCTGTTTTGTTTCTTTTTGTTTTTTTTTAGTTTTATTTATTTATTTATTTTTTTTTTATTGGAGAAGTTATTCGTTACTTTTGTGTATTTTTTAAAAAGTGTTTTTTTTTTTTTAATGATTTCTCTGTCTCTCTCTCTCTCTCTCTCTCTCTTTCTCTTTCTCTTTATGGCTTTAACGTTGGAATTAAATAGAATTAAATAGAATTAGATAGAACCAACTTATTATTTTTTTGTTTGTTTATTTATTTCTTCATTATTACTATGTAGATAATTTTTTAATTATATTTATTAGTTATCAGAATATATAACCAACTCAACATTAATTTAATTTATTTTAATTTATGAGTATAATTTCGGACTGTGTAATTTCTGCTTTTGGAATTAGATATGGAATAAATAAATAAATAACTAAATAAATAAAAAAACAAATTATTAATAGATATTATTAATAGATGTGATAATTTGATTTTTTCTTTTTTTCTTTTATAAATAGGTTATCATTGTTTTAATATTTTTTTGAAAATGATATATATATATATATATATATATACATATACATATACATATAATTAATTATATAAACGTAACGTCAGCAGATTATTTTAGACGAACAAACACACAATGCACACACACACACACACACACGTGTATTTTAATATTTAATATTGAATTAGATCCTTAGACATGAATAATCTATCTCTTGTTCGTTCATTAATAATTGTTTCAAAGCATATCGTTATTATTTCGAATAAATATAAAATTCTTCTTTATCTCTTTCTCCCACTTTCTCTCTCTTTCTTTTTTCTTTTTTTAATCTTTTTCTATTATTCCCTTTACGTCGTATTTCTTCTCTCTTCGCCTTTTATTTTCTTTTCTTCTTCTTTTCTTTTTTTTTTTTTTCCCTTCATTTTCTTTTTTCTGTAACGAAGGGATGCTTGGTTTAATTCGATTTTTTTCTTTCTCTACATCCTCTGCCGTCACTATTTCCCTCTCAGCACACACTCACGGAGTTCCTCTTACTCTTCCTTTCTTCGTGTTCTTTTTTCCTCCCTTTTTTTCGAGCTAGCTTACCCTCTTTGAGCATACATATATATATATATTTGTGTGTGTGTGTGTACGTGTATGTGTATGCATGCATGTATGCATGCGTGCGTGTCTGTGTGTACGTTTGTGTGTGCATGTCTGTATGCCTGTCTTTCTTCCTCTGTCTTTGTCCTGTCTCTCTATGGACGTCGAGATTGAAGTAAAAACGTCGACGGTCACGTAGGACATTTCCGGATTTCTCCAGCCGTCGCTAGGGTCCTGAAGGGATACAGGATAAAAGTCCTGCAGTTCCTGTCTATTTATGATGTCCCGCACTTGCGTGAATTCACCTCTGCTTAGTTCGTCTACTATCTGTTCCATGATGTACGTGAACACTGTAGTTTTATCTGTTCGTCTCTCTCTCTCTCTCTCTCTCTCTCTCTCTCTTTCTCTCTCTCTCTATTTTTTTTTCTGTCTTTCTCTTCTTTTTTTTCCCCTTTTCTGCGAGGAATCAACGATAAGCTCTTTTCCTTTCGGCCTTTTGTTCTTTCTCGTTGCACGTAATTAATTAATTCCCTATTTGCTTTCTTTCTATATTTCAATTGGAATCTGATCAACAAGTATCATCGTTATATTAGATCAGTTCAAAAGTTCGTGCGCATTAGTAACATGTATGCTACTAATAAAAATGCGCACGAACTTTTGAACTGATCTGATATTTTCATTCGAACAAATTCAATGGAAAATATGTAATAAGATATATTCAATAGATAATAATATATGTCGATGGATAGAAGAACGATGTGGAAAGAATTTTTTTTTTTTGTTCAAGTTGAAAATATCGATAGATAAATATCGAAGATTCGATCGAAGTTTTCTTTCTTTTTTTTTTTCCCTCCAAAATGTCATAGTATTATATTGAAAATTTAATAGGAATTTTTCAATTTTTTTTTCTTTTTTCTTTCTTTTTTTTTTTTTTTTTTTTTTTTTCTTTTTTTCTTCTTCAATGGGATATACTCGTGTAGAAAAAATTTAATGGAAAATTTTCGTCGTCAAATATTGATTATTTCTTAGGTTATTTTTTCGTAAAAAAGTTTAATTAGAAATATCTTCGACGGTGGGGAAGGGGGGGGGGGAGAAAAAAAAATATATATATATTTAATATATAATAGAACAAAAGAATAAAAAAATTGTTCAATCGTAAATATATCGTTAAATTTAATAGAAAATTTTCGTTAGATAACATCGACAAATTTCATAAGTGAATTTTTTTTTTTTTTTTTTTTTTTTTTTTTTTTTTTTTTTGTAGATAATTAAAACCAAAAAATCTTCAATGGATAATATCGTGAATTTAATTGTCAAATTTTAAGTTTAAAGCAGGAAAAAAAGAAGACAAATATATTTTCGATTAGGGTGGACAAATTTTGATAGGGAAAAAAAATGTTCTGTAAAAATAATACTTTTATATTGGATTAATTAAACATTAATCCAATATATCTTTTCTATTTATAATATATCCTATACTTAGATACTGTTATATATATATATATATATATATATATATATATATATACACAAATAAATTAATCAAAATTTTTTATTAAATATAAAAATAAAATTTTTTTATAAATTCAATCTGTCAATTATTACTATAATATATATAGATATACATAAATACATATATATATATATATATATATATGGGCACGCACACACACACATATGTATGTATATCTCTATGTATATATAATCAGGTTCTTTATAGTCATTTTCTTTTTTTTTTTTTTTATTTCCTTTTCGCTCGTTCCATAGAATAGAAATTTAATAGATTTCAGGAGAGTCTCTAGGAAAAGAAAATATTCAAAGAGCATTTAAAAAGTGATTTAAGTAGGCATTTAAGAAACATGAGGGACAGACCGTAAGTTCGTGAACGACTACTTGGAAGGGAGTTTCTTTTGTTTGGAGTCGGACACTTTAGTCGATCAATAGTTCCTCGAGAAGTTTCTCGAATTCGTAAGGAATTTGAATTTGGCGCGAGACGTGGGCTGTGCAAGACGTGGGTTGTGTCTGGTCGTGGGGGTATGAGAAAAAGAAAGAGAGAGAGAGAGAGAGAGAGAGAGAGAGAGAGAAGATGGTAGGGGTTGGCCAACGAGTTTTAGCGATTAAGGGACTATGGTAACTACGACGTCCATTTTCGTCTTCTAAATGAGAAGAAAACAAAAAGGACAATTTCTTAAACGTGCGTTGACTATTTAAATAATATATTTAATTTATTATTTCTCGTGAATAGAATTCGTGAATCGCAATGTAAACAAATTATATCATTAAGGAGAAACTATTTAATTAATTAGAAGTAGTTGGTCTGATGATTTTTAAATTAATTATATATATATATATATATATATATATATATATATATATATATATATTACTACATTGAATAACTAGAAAACTGACAATAAGTTATTATCTCATTGTTAATTTAATTATCCGTCTTTTATAGTCATTTATATCGTAATTAAATTAAACTATCCGTAATATGAGAATTAATTTTATATATACATAATCCTATAAATATTATCTAATAAAAATTATAAGCTCTGCTGATGTTAAAAAGTTAATATACAAAATGAAAGTGAAAATGAAAATAAAAATGAAAATAAAAATGAAAATAAAAATGAAAATAAAAATGAAAATAAAAATAAAAATAAAAATGTGCTAAGATGCAACGTGATATAAAAGAAAAAGGAAATATGTCTATAAGAAAAAAAAAAAAAAGAAAAAAAAATCATAAAAGCATGATGTTATGCCTATTTATGAAATAAGTATTTATGAAAAAAAAAAAAAAAAAAAAAAAAAAAAATATATATATATATATATATCAACCGTACAGACGACATTACGACGACCATATGAAATGATCGAGCAATTTTATATTTCATTGTGAAATGTAAAAGTTTTCAACTTCATCCTACCTTATCCCCCTCCAGCTACCCCTTTTCTTTCTCTTTCGCCCCACCCTGACACAAATAAAAATATCCACCAAATAAAAACGATAATAAAAATTTTATGACTCGAAAGAAGTAAAATTCCTGTGCCTCTCATGTCGTTTAATAAATATCCATGGAGAGATGGGTTAGGTGGCGGGGGGGGGAGGAGTGATTGTACAGCGATCGTTGTTTTAAAATTCAAACTTCATCCTCTTTCTATCGTCGTTCGTAAAGATGAAGAACAGAAAGGGTGAGGAGTAGGAGGAAGTGGGAAGTGGTGGGGGAGGTAAGCACGAGACAAGGAAGAAGCGCCCTTTAAATTAATTTCGAAGTAGTTTAAAGGGGAGAAATTCCTGCTTCTAGGGTTTCGCGAATACGAGTGAAAGAATGGCGAAGTTGGTAGGATGTTGGTGGATAGGTGGGGGTAGTGGTAGGGTTGGTTCGACAATAAACCGTTCTATCTAACCTTTTTTGTTATCTCTTACAGTATCTAATCTCGATACATAAAACTTGCCGATAGTGTTTTTAGTTTTCTTGTATATATTAACATTATGTATCCATGTACATACTTACGTATGCATTTTTTTTCTTTTTTTTTTTTTTTTTTTTTTCTTTGATCGAATTGGCCGGTTCTCTCTCTCTCTCTCTCTCTCTCTCTCTCTCTCTCTCTTTATTTTATTTACTTATTTTTTTTTAATAAAAAATAAATTGTTACTATCCCATTAGTTAACTTTATTTTAGTATTAAATTATTATTATCTTATTAATATTTTTTTTATTTCTTCTCTTTTTTTTCTTTTTCTTTTTTTTTCGTTTAGGAATGAAAAGAATCGTGTTTTTTTTTCTTTTTCAGTATATATATATATATTTTTTTTTTATTTTGTTACGAGTAAGTAATAAAATAAAATAACAAATGTTATATTTTAATTATATATTAAAGTAGATTATCTTATGTTTTTATTCTTTTTTGTTTATTTCTTTTTTTTTTTTTTATTTCTATAAGTGATGCCTAAAATATTTTTAATAATTCACTTTATTGTTTTCTTTTTTTTTTTTTTTTTTTTCTACGAACATATATTTCTTATCTTTCTTAATAATACGAAAAATAATAATAACAGATAATAATAATTTAATAAAACTAAAAGATAATTAATCAGATAATAATTAATTATGAGATAATAGTAATTTTCAAAAAAAAATTGATAATAATGAGACAATAATAATAATGTATTTTTGATTAAAAAAAAAAAAAAAAAAAAAAAAAAAAAAAAAAAAAAAAAAAAAAAAGAAAGAAAGGAGAAGAAATATGTCACAGTGAATATATGTATCCTTACAAATGAACTTTTAATATAAATTAATTTTAGTCTTCTTTATCATTTCATTGAAACTTTATCTAAGAGTTATAATAAAAGCTATTAATAAAAAGTACTATTTTTTTATTAATACATTACGATTATTATCATTTTTCAACGATCCCCTGAATGGGTATTCAACGTTTACACAACGTATATTATTCTTCCGTATTCCATTAATAATGGTGCAAGTAGGATAATAATTCAACCGGGTGATAATTTAGAAGAAAAAAGAAAACTAGATAAAAAGAGAAAGAAAGAAAGAAAGAAAAAAAAAACAATATAACAGAACTATTCTATTCTTGGACGTATAGAGACGAAAAAAAATGGTAGGGGCGATAATATCAAAAAAATTTTTTTATTTATTTCGCGAATAAAAAAAATATCTCAAATATCTGGTCAGAAAGGAAGACTGGGAAAAAATGAAAGAGAAAAGAAGGTGCTGGGAGGGGGGGTGGGTGGGTGGGTGGAGTAGAAAAAAGTACCAGCAAATGGATTTAAAGAAGAAGGAACATGAAGTTTCTCTCTCTCTCTTTCTCTCTCTCTCTCTTTCTCCCTCCCTCCATTTACCTCTCTCTCACGAAGAACGACAATTTAAAACAAAGCGAGGGCGAGGGAGTGGGGAGAAAAAACAAACAAAAACAATACAATACAAAACAAAACAAAACAAAACAAAACCAAATAAGCTTTTTCTCGACGGCAAGTAGTATTCGCGCGCGGCGGTAGACGCGGAAGAGCCGCAGCGGTTTTTTTCAAGTGATCTCTCTCTCTCTCTCTCTCTCTCTTTGTGTCTTTCTCTCTCTTTTAACGTCGCGCAAATTCATGCGCGAGAGAGAGAGAGAGAGAGAGAGAGAGAGAATATACTTTTTATTTTCTCGAGGAAAGCTCGCGAACTCTCGAGCTACCCTTCCCATCCTCCATCCCTTTTCTCCATCATCCTCCCCTCTTCATTCCTCTCCTTCGTCCTACTCATATATGACGCAAGTGTGTAGTGGTCCGTGATAGGGTGGGGGGGGGTTGGGAGGGGGGATGACGGTGGTATAAGCGTGGAGAGTGTATACTAGGACTATGAGAAGGAGAAAATGGAGATGGAAGAGGAGATGTAGGAGATGGGAATAGAAAAGGTTAGTAGTAGTAAGTGTGGGGGTGGTAGGTGGGGGAGGGTGGGGGGAGAGTTGTAGGAGAAGAGTTTGTGAAAGTTCGCACATCGATGCGCTTTTTCGTATCGTCGCTAGACATCGAAAAAGATAAGGGAAAAAAAGAAGAAGGAGGAGACATGTTTGTTGCGTTGTCACGGATCATTCTCTCTTCCTCTCTCTCACTCTCTCACTCTCTCTCTCTCTTACAAATATTACACATACATACATGAAAAAAAAAAAATACGTATAGACGTATAAAGGATATATTCATTGAGAAAGAAAACGAGAAGAATTTGTAGAATCTTGTTTCGTATTTAAAAATAATGGCGATGGGATGGGATGGCGGAGGGTGGTGGTGGGGCGGGAGAGAGGGAAGGGGATGGATAGGGGAAGAAGTTTTCGTCACCGTCAGAATTTCTCTCTCTCTCTCTCTCTCTCTCTCTCTCTCTCTCTCTCTCTCTCTCTCTCTCTCTCTCTCTCTCTCTCTCTCTCTCTCTTACTTTCTATTTTTCTATCTATCTATCTCTTTCTTTTTTTCTCTTTCTCATTCTCTCCCCTTGGACGTTCACCAGCGCAGTGAGCGCAGTTTCTAATTATTCTTCACTCGAGACGCTCAGACGGTCGCTCGCACGACGTATTTACGTATGTACGCGTGCTCCTTGTTATTTCTCTCTTTTTTATTTATAGTCTAAAGAGAGTGAGAGAGAGAGAGAGAGAGAGAGAGAGAGAGAGAGAGAGAGATGCGTGAAAGTGGTATGCGTGTGTTCTGCAACCGACCAACGGAAGGAAAGAAGCGAGACAGAAAGAGGGTTCTCGTGTATTTTTAGTTACACACACGTATATATAATGTATATACACACACACGTACACATTATTTTAACTAATACATTCGTGTATATATATGGATATATTATACGTTCGATACATACGCATACATTTACTTATTATGTATATGTTCCTTTATATACATGCACGTACGTACGTTTACATATATGCATATATATGTATGTATGTATGTATGTACACATATATCATGTAAATACATATATATATATATACACACTCACATATATATATATGTATATGTATATTTGTTTACATAGTCGTATATATTTGTATATAATTAAATATAATTGTACATATAATGTGTACACTGATATACATATAAACATATGTATATATATGTACCTCGAATTTGATCGGAAAAATGGAGAATAATATATCGACGAGAAAAGGAATATCAAAATTTATTCGATTTATTTTACTTCGTTCGAACTTTCTCCATTTCCCAAATGATTTCTTTTCCAAAAGAGATTAGATTTATTATTCCCTGGATTGAAATTATTTCTTCGTTATATTACGTAATTCGGGGACACATTTTACGTTTGTTGAAATTCGTAGTTGCGGCGGGAAACCGTGCCGCGATAATTAATGTCGGCATTACGGATGACTCGAGGAACGAAGAAGCTACGTTCTCTCTCTCTCTCTCTCTTCGGTAGGAGAAATGCATTTTCCTTTTTCACTTCTTTCTTTTTCTTTTCTTTTTCTTTTTTCTTTTTTCCTTCTTTTTTTTTTTTTATTTTTTTTTTTACTTCTCCTCTTTATCCTCTTTTTTCTTTTTCAATTTTCTTTTACTTTTTCTCACATTCCTCGCGTCAGCTGCACCGAGTCCGTTCCATTTTCGGACAATTTTCTATGAAATTCTTTTACATAAGTACGCTTTAGCTTCGCGGCAAAAGTGCTCTGAAATATATATATATATATATATATATATATATATATATATATATATAATTTTGAGAGAAACGAAAGTATTTTAAAATGTATAGAAAATTATTAGATTCTTCTCGCGTAATATATCATATAAAATCTATTTATAATTTATTATATAGAAAGAAATTACACCCTATAAAAAATAAAATCACATGAATATTTTGTTTAATATCAAATTGGATTGTATGTAATATTTATGTATTAAATAATTTTAATTCTTTTTTTTTTTTCTTTTTTTTTTTTTTTATTAATTCGTTAAGAGTACATTATTATAAGTACATTATTATAAGTTTATTATGTATGTATCTTTAATTAATTTAACTCGTCGATATCCATCACAAATATGTTAGAAAATTATTTTAAGAATAATATTAATCGTTCGTTATATTTTGAGGATAATGTTTTTCTTTTTTTTTTTTTTTCCTCCCATTAATAAATTTTCGTTTAATAATCTACATTTTAGCTGGTATCAAAGCATTATTTGTTATATCCACGACGAAAGAAATGTTCAATTGAAAATACTTTAAATGTTAGAAAACCTTTTTAGATAATAAATCTTAGAGATAACTTTGATTTCTATTAAAAAAATCATTATTATGTATTCTCATTGAATCATTTAGAAAATGAAATGTGACGTTATTTGGTTTTTTTTTCCTTTTTTTTTTTTCTTTTAAATTTCTTTTTTTTTTTTTAACCTTAAATCGATGCCGTATAATTTCTTATTTTATTTATTGCGTAAATTAATTTTTTTTTTTTTCTGTTTTTCTTTTTCTCTTTACATTCGCATTTAATTTGTTATGAATATTCGAGTTAAAGTGATTTACTTTAGAAATTCGTTTGCTTTTGATCAACGATCGCTTGTTTTCCTTTCGAAGAGCCCACGTCAATCCGTTTACCGTAGATAACAGGAAGCACTTGACGGGAGGAAACGATGTCGGCATAGACTGAAAAAGAGGTTGAGCAATTTTTAGTCACCCTTTTCATAGTTTTTCTATGTCTTTTTCTATTTGGGATATTTTATTAGTCATGTAACTTAATACAACTTGTATTATTAACACCTCCCCTCCTATAAGTCATTCTGTATTTCTTTTTATCTTTTTTTTTTTCTTTTTTCTTTTTTCTTTTTTTCTTTCGTCGTGTCTGATACAAAAAAAATTTTATTTCTTTATTTTTTTTTTCTTTTTTTTTTTTTACGTTACGAAAATTTTACTATTACGGAAAATAATTATAGTTTACAATTATAGTAAATAATATATGATAAACATTAAATAATAGTAAGAATAGAAACAATGTATAAACTATATTATATTATAGATAATTAGATTTTAATTACAATTAGTATTGTATACATATATATAGTAAATTATATGTATAATTATTTGTATATATTAAGTGTAATTTATATTAAAAAAAAAAAAAAAATATGTATATATAATTAGATTTTTAGGATACATATGAAATAACAATCAAGTTCGGTAATTGTAAGTTAAATGAAATAAAAATTTTGATTAATATAAATCTTTAATTTGAAAAATTACATCAATTTTATTATATTCAAATTATATTTTATATAAAATTCGAATATAAGTGATTTTATAACTATAATTATATAATTAATAACAATATTAATTAGAATTATAATATTATTAATTATACTTTTATTTAATAATAATAATAGTAATAATATTATTATTAATATTATTAATTTATTAATAATATTAATTATTATTTATATTAATTTATAATATTATTATTAATATATATTATTATATTATATATATATTAATAATAATAATAATAATAATAATAATAATAATAATAATTATTATTATTATTATTATTATTATTATTATTATTATTAATTACAATTGTATTTTTATTATTTTAAAACAAGAAAATTGTAACAATTTCTTAGTGATACATACCGTACATATTATAGGTTCATACATATACATATACAAGATGTGTTGCCATACTAGAAACGTTTGTATACATACATTCATATATACATACATACATATAAACATACTTACGTGCACACATATATATATACATACATACATATACACACATATATATATATATACATCATGTATATATGTACACACACCCATACACACATATATATATATATATAATATACACGTACGATAGATAGGTATTTAGGTATACACGTGTAGGCATTTGACCTATCGGAACAATCCCTGTCTCAACTAATGATTAACGCGTGCCAATCAGCAATAGCTTAGCATCACGAGGGTTCCTTGGGTTCTCCTCCATGCCATTAGATCGAATAGTTCATTAACATCGTACGAAACACTTCAGTTTACTCTGGATCAACATTATCCGTTTGTTATTCGTTGTTTTGATCGACCCAGTTGATTGTTTTATCATATCAAATTTATTTTCGTTAAATATATATGTATGTATATATATATATATATATATATTATTAATACAATATAAGTTATATTATAATATGGCATAAAAGATACGAGTCATTTTTTAGGCTGACAAAATTTTTCCAATTTTATTTTCGTTGCTGATGTATTTTCTTTTTTTTCTTTTTTTCTTTTTTTCTTTTTTTTTTTTCTATTTTTGTTTTATTCTCGTTTTTCGAATTCATGTGAAATAATTAATAATTAAAAAAGAGAGAGGGAGAGAGAATAAATAGAACGAGTATATGTATAAAAATATGTTTATTCATATTTTTAATGTATCGCATAATTTCTCTCTCTCTCTCTCTCTCTCTCTCTCTCTCTCTCTCTCTCTCTCTCTCTCTCTCTCTCTCTCTCTATTTTTTATTTTTTTTTTATTTTTTTTTAAGAAATAGCACGTATAAATAACAATTTAAAAAATGAATATATTTATGAAGTAATATACGAGATGGTTCATCAAGGATCAGGCTTTTGTGTGTAAGAATAACTTTATTTTTATCGTCGATGTATTAGATAATTTTTTTTTTTTTTTCATTAGTAATTAAAATTTTTTTTTTTTTTCAGAGAGAGAAACTGTTGTTATTTCGTAAAACTTCAATATTTTATTTGTACCGTCGATGAACTCCTTTTTATTTATTTATTTATTTAATTTTGATTTTTTTATTTTTTTATTTTTTTTTATTTTTTTTTATTTATTTTTTTTTTTTTAAAGGGTAATTATGAATTTTGTTATAATTAATAATTAGGAATTAAAGCGTTCTCGGATTTTTATATATATATATATAATGATTACGAAAAACGAGTAAATTATTTATATAGTATATACGATATTAATGAATATATTAATAGAGAATATTTATAAATAATTCTTGTATGTGTATGTATACATGTATATTACATTTTTTTGCTTGTGTGTCATTGAACTCTTGTTTGTTTACAATTTTTTCTTTCTCTTTCTTTTTTTTTTCTTTTTTTTTTCTTTATATTTTTTTTTTTTTTTTTATTATTAATCACGTTATCGATATTAGAATCGTTCGTGAGAAAGCACAAGAATAACCAACGACATTATCGATTGTTGTGGCGTTGCTGCGATGTAAACAGGTACAAAAGCCATCTCTTGTATGCCTGGTCGCATCGTTCGCATTTATGCCTATGAATAATAATATACGATTCATGAAGATGATATATACAAGGGTTTGGTTAGGAAGCGGTGTGGGAGGTAGGGGGGTTAGGGAGGGGAATGAACGAAACGTTAATAAAAATTTTCGTTCGACGTGTTGTACGATCATTTCATTGTATTATTACACAATTTGTATTGTATTGTAATTATTACATAACTCATTTTCGAATTATTATCGATCGTAATTATTTATTCAGCTGTTGTAATTCGTAAACTGAAAAAGAGAAATATATATATATATATATATATATATATATATATATATATTTGTATGTTTATATATGTATTTTCTTTTTTATTCTTTGAATTTTGTAATTTGCATTAACGTGTTACATCATTTTTTTTTATGCTCCTTTTTTTATGTTTTATTTTATTTTTTTTATTATCAACAATGATCAAAACTTATAAATAATTTTTCATCAAAGATAAAAAATCATTGTCTATACAGAAAAAATTATCTATTACGTTTACTTTAAAAAATTATTTATTATATTAAATAATACATTTCGCATTATCAATTTCAAAGATTTCGATGATCGTCATTTAATTACGATCGATACTGATCTTAATGATATTATTACTATTAATCGTGACAATGATTATCAATAACTATGACAAATTATTTTTCACGTCGTTATTAATCATCGATCATAATCATTATTAATGAAATGATATTATAACCAAAATGATTGTTATAACAGCGATACTGAATTTTCGATAACTGCAAGGAAAAAAAAAAATCTTTTTTTTTTTCAACTTCGTGACAACGAAAATGTTAAAGATACAAAATGGATTGTACTTAATTGTTTGAACTTCAAAAAGCTCTCGACGATCATTATTGTCAAAACGATAACGATAACGACAGATTCACTCGATAAGATTTTTTTTCTCTCTTTTTTTTTTCCCCTTCAAATTTTGCCTTTTCTCTCTCCCTCTCTCTCTCCTCCTCCTCCTCCTTCTCCCTCTCTCTCTCTCTCTCTCTCTCTCTCTCTCTCTCTCTCTCTCTTCTCTTTCTTTTTTCTTTTTTGTCTTATTCTGTAAAACGAATCCAATTCTTAATTTCCCAAATGAATTCAAAACGATTATATCCGAGCTTGATAAAGTATATATAATCGATTAACTCGTGAATTGTTAAAAAGGTACATACGTAATCGCAATAATTATCCAGAGAATTGCTTGAGAGAGTGAGAGATAGTTAGAGAGGGAGAGAGAGAGAGAGATCACCTAGGTCGTCGAGGGTTATCTTCTTTTGAATATGCATCGTTGCATATCGTCGGTTGTAGACAGAAACAAGTGGTGAAAAAGAAGGGTGAATAAGAAATTACGAGATATGGGGAAGTGAGGTTAAAATGGGGAATAATGAGAGCAAGGGCGGGTGGGGGAGGGATGGGGAAGGGTTGACGAAGTGGAAAAAAGAAAAAGAAAGATAGAGAAAGAAGATAGATACAGAATCGGACAAAAGTTCTTACGTGATAATCCATTAATTAATTTTACTTCCTTTTAAGGCTTTCTTTTTTTCCTTTTTTCTCTTAGGGGTTGTAGAATTGCAAGCAATTTTGTGAAATTGAAAACAAAAATGAAAGATAAAAAAAGTTTCGAGAAAGAGAGTACAACTCTCTGGTGTAATCATTTTCTACGAATTTTTTTGTACCTTTTTTCCTCCCTGTTCTATTGCTTGGTTTTTTTTTCTTCTTTTTTTCTTCTTTTTTTTTTTCTTTTTTTTTGACGAATTCGAAACAGTACGATTTGAAAAACAATAACAAAGGCAATTTAGATTTTCCCCCGATATGTACTCATCTCTCTCTCTCTCTCTCTCTCTCTCTCTCTCTCTCTCTCTCTCTCTCTCTCTCTCTCTCTCTCTCTCTCTAAAAATATATATATATATTTTTTTTTTATTAATTTTTTTTTGCAATCAAAGGTTACTGCGTAATTGTAGAATCGAAATATAATAATTGATTTTATAAAATGATAAAGAAACTTGAAGATCCTCCTAGGATCATTTATTTCATTTTCCTCCTCCTTTTTTTTTCTTTTTATTTTTTGCGCCCGTTTATAAACTTATGCTTGAATCTGTAGAAAGAGAAAGAGAAAAAGAAGGACGGAATATTCTAACGAATGATAGAAAGAACGAAAAGAGAGAGAAAGAAAGAAAAAAAGAAAGAAAGAAAGAAAGAAATAGAGTGAATGAAGGGGGTCGGGGGAAGTGGGTGAGATTGGGAGAGGTGGGGATAAAGAAATACAATGAAAAGCTTTCTGTAGCAGATGTACCACTCACGTCTGAAAACCATCCCCAAGGCTTTTGTTGATTTAATAAACGCGAAGCCGCAAGCTCACCGCTTCGACTATCCATTGTCATTCTCTTTCTCTCGTATCGGAGAAATATATACGAACGTACATACATGCATTCTCTCTCATTCTCTCTCATTCTCTCTCTCTCTCTCTCTCTCTCTCTCATTCTCTCTTTCTCTCTCTCTCTCTCTCTCTTTCTCTTTCTGTATCCATACGTCTTTACTTCGTGCGCTTTTTCTCTCTCTCTCTCTCTCTCTCTTTCT
Source organism: Vespa mandarinia (assembly GCF_050613455.1). Classification (NCBI taxonomy): domain Eukaryota; kingdom Metazoa; phylum Arthropoda; class Insecta; order Hymenoptera; family Vespidae; genus Vespa; species Vespa mandarinia. Next base: position 9,115,313 of record NC_140812.1, on the reverse strand, counting down.
CTTTCTTTTTTCTTTCTGTCTCTCTCTTTCCCTCTCTCTATCTCTCTTTTTCACCTTTTACGTATATTCCAAACCCCGGTCTTCTTGCATCGAAAATGCGTCGCCTACAAATTGATACGCAGGCAGCCGAACGATGAAAGGCAATAGCCTTTGTTGCTATTGCTAGACAAAATATACTCTATTTTTTACTTCCATTGTAGTTTATTCGATGACGCATTTCTCTCTCTCTCTCTCTCTCTCTCTCTCTCTCTCTCTCTCTCTTCCATTTCCTTTTTTTTTCTTTTCCCCCAACCCCGACTCTCTTTCTGTTTCATTCTCTCTTCCATCTCTTTTTTTTTACCTCTTTCTTCTTTTACTTCTTCTTTTTACATGTTTTGTCTCATTTTTTTGCGATAGGAGAGAGAGAGAGAGAGAGAAATACGTTTGATTTTGGAAGCTATCTTTGTTTATGGGATAACATTTTTTATGGAGCATTTTCTACGAAGTACATTCAAATTCTTTTTTTTATCTTCTTTCTCTTTCTCTCTCTCTCTCTCTCTCTCTCTCTCTCTCTCTCTCTCTCTTTCTCTCTATCTATCTCTCTCTATCTCTCTCTCTCTCTTCTTTTTTTCTTTTTTTCTTCGAGGTATTGTAACTAACTGTTCTCATAGGTTTTTTTTTTTTCTATTGATGAATTGTTTATTTTAATGTACACAGGTTATTTATATGAGTAATATAATAATTTGTGTACATTATTATATATATATATATATATATATGTATATATATATATATATATATATATGAACGAAGAAGATACATATTAGTATTTCTAACATTAATTATTATATAAGGTAGAAAATATTTTTTTATACTTGATTATAAATATTATTTTATTTATTTTTTTTTTCTTTTTTTTTTTTTGTTTTGATATTCACATCGTTCGACACATTTTGTAATAATTGTAGAATATCTATAAAAAAGAAAAGAAAAAAAGGAGTTAGCATAAATCTTGAGGGAGAAAAGGAAAAAGAAAAAAAGAAATAAAAAGGGGAAATAAAGTAGAAAGAGAGAGAGAGGGAGAGAGAGAGGGAGAGAGAGAGGGAGAGAGAAAGAGAGACAGAGAAAGCGTTTTGGGAACGAAAGGTACGACGTGTGTAAAACAGTTTGAAGGAAAGAGCTCAAAAGTGTGTAGGCACTCTGTAGGCACACTTTAAGCCCGGATGAGAGAGACAGAGAGATAGAGAGAGAGAGAGAGAGAGAGTGAGAGTGAGAAAGAGAGAAAGAGAGAAAGAGAGAGACCCAAGTGCGACCCAAATATCGTGAAACCGTGTCACACCACTAGTGCGGTGATCATGGAAACTCTTTTTAACTTGTCGCAAATTGCGAATTCGCGTCGACGTTTTTCCACACGTTTCGTTTTTACTATCATTCAAAATTCGAAGGAACATTTTTCTTTATTTTTTTTTTTTATTATTCTTTTTTGTCATTTCACAATTTTTTTTTTTTTTTTTTTTTCTCTTATTAGATAGAAAAATAATATTGCAATATTATTTTTATATTGTAAAGATTAACGTACTGTTTTTAATTATCTTTTTTGTTTTCCCGTCATTTGTTAATTTTTTTCCTCCCTTTTTTCTTCAATCGTACGATATTACGTAGATAGATGTATCTTTCTTTCTTTTTTTTTTTTTTTTTTTGTTCGATATAAAATTTTGCAATTCTGTTTTTATATTCTTAAAATTAATATTTTTCTTTTCATTATCTTTTTATAAATAGGAGAATTTTTTTATAAGTGCGAAAATAAAGTACTACTAATACATTAAAAGATTCATTCGATTTCCGCAAGCATAATTAACGAGCCATTGACAAATAGTTTCGTATTCCATTTGCGTAATGGTCCAGCATGAGCGCAGGTATATGTACATATAGATATATATAGGTATATATATATACATATATATATATATGTGTGTGTGTGTGTGTGTGTTCTAGAAATGATCCTCATAGTTAATGTGATTCATCCTTTCTACGAATAAAATTTTGATTAACGGCTAGATATCCCTGTAACAGGAGGATATTAATTACGATTTAAAGGACGGCGTTTCCAGAATTTTAACGATTATTCCCTTTATATTTCTCCATTAGATATATATATATCCGAGGGTTGGTATTCCTGCTTATCTACTAATAAAATTTCTCTTTGCTTCAAACCCTTTTTCTCTATCTCTATGTCTCTCTCTCTCTCTCTCTCTCTCTCTCTCTCTCTCTCTCTCTCTCTCTCTCTTTCTGTTTTTCTCATATTTTATCCTTTTCCTTTTGTTTTTAATACATAATAATAATAATAATAATAATAATAATAATAATAATAATAATAATAATAATAATAATAACGGCGTAATAAATAAAAAAAATAAATAGATAGAGTGAGAGAAGAGGAAGGAATAAGAAATAGAAAGATTGACTGAGTGAGTGAGAGGGAGAGAGATAGAGAAAGATTGTCAGATTGTATATGTGTTCGTGTATCTTCTTTCTTTTAATACACATAAATACATAATAATAATTATTGATTTAAATTTCTAGTAATATTTATTATGTTATTATTTGATGTGTGTATATATGTGTGTGTTTTTATATTCTTTATGTTACTTGAAAGAGTAACGTAAGTAATTTAAAAGAGAGAGCGAGAGAGAGAGAGAGAGAGAGAGAGTGGAAAGGATTTCGAAATGAAAATCGTTAGATTATTTTTGTCTCCTTCCGGTCTAAATAAAAATAGATCATAGTAATAGTATAAAAATAAATCGTGATTCTTTTTAGATCGAAGAACTTATTCA
>NC_140812.1:9090000-9105000 GCF_050613455.1 Vespa mandarinia | reverse complement strand
TATCGCGAGTGAATATATATCAAGTTTTTTGTATAATAAATAGAAAAAGAATAGAGAAAAAATAAAAATAAAAATAAAATAGAAAAAAATAACTTCGTTTTAAAAATCGATATACGTTATCCCGATAAAAAAACATCTTTCATCGAGTTCCTTGTCTATAAATCGTCTTGTAATAAAGTACACCCGAGATTTCCTTTTCTATATGTTCCCAACGAAGATCGCTCTATCTCGCAATTCAGCACTTGACGTTTCTATATACATATATATATATATATATATATATATATATATATATATATATATACGTATCTATGTATGGTTATATATATACACATACAATATGTATTCACGTATAAAATATACAATATGTGAATTTACGGGTTGTCAATCGAACGACGTGCAATCTCTCTCTCTCTCTCTCTCTCTCTCTCTCTCTCTCTCTCTCTCTCTCTCTCTCCCTCTCTCTCTTTTTTCGCGTTCGTGTATATATTTTATCATGGATGTTATCCAAAGGATAATAAGAAAAGAAAGATGGAAGCAGATTTATGTTTTACGATCTGGGTGTTTTGTTACTAACTTGACGTATATATGTATGTACATATGTATAAATAAATATATACGTATACATATATATATATATGTATATGTATATGTATATGTATATGTATGTACATACGTATTTATTTTACGTACATGATATCCTTTTTTTAAATTTCTGCTTTTTTTTTTTTTTTTTTTTTTTTTGACGTTGGATTGTGTTATACGTTCGTCGGTTTAATTCGCTAATTATTTGAAATAATTTAATAAGGATTATTGTAATTCGAATTGAAATACGAATTTTTGCAGATTTTACACTTAACTTCTTAATTATCTATTATATTTTAATTGTGATAATAATAATGATAATAATGGTAATAATGATCCTAATCATGATGATAATGATGATGATGATAATTGCACATTGATAAGATTTAAATAGCAATTGATATTTTTATAAGCTCCTATCGATACTTTGCAAGGAAAAAATATTTTTTTTTTTTTTTTTTTTTTTATAAATAAAAATGTAAAACGAAAGAGTAAACGTTGTTAGTATTAATATGCCAGATTTGTTCAAATATATACAATTGAAATGAATTCTGCTTTTACAATTGGAAAATTATTTTTGGCTTTATTGTAAATGTGAAAAGAAAAAAAAAAAATTTGAATTAACAATTTACGCAGGTTGTAAATTTAGTTTCCATATTATATTAATCACATTCAATATTTTAATATATACGACGGAAAGTAGAACAATGGGATATTAGAATGAGAATTTTAATACGTTGTTGCGTATCTTTTTCTTTTTTTTTTTTTTTCTTTGTTTTTTTTTTCCACCCCTTTCAGATTATACCTTTAGTTTCTAAATTGTTTTACAAAGTTTGACAACGATGCTGCCGCCGTTGTTGCTGCTGTAGTTCGCTGCTAGTGGTGGTGATGGTACATAAGATGAAATTTGAATAATAATTTTCTCAAACCGTATGCCTAGTGTTTCCTTGTTAAGTTGTTATCAATATTCTAATATATGCAATGGACGAGTAAGTAAAGGAAGTAAAAAAGTAAAAAATAAAAAAAAAAAAGAAAAAAAAAGAGAGAAAAAAAACCCCAAAAAGAACGTTAAGAATATTTTAAGAGTTTGATGTATCAATTATTTTTAATAATAATTTTTTTTTGTTTTCTTTTTATTTATTTATTTATTTTTTTTTTTCTTTATATAAATATATTTTATTAGGACATACGACAATTAGGACATGAATAGAAATTAAAAAAGAAAAAAAAAAGAAAAGGTTCGATTGCAACGTTTAGAGAGTGAGAGAGTGATAGGGTGGTTGGAGGGGCGTGGGGGGGGGGAGAAAAAATGGTGGGAAAAAAATCAACTTCAACTTTTAGTTTGCAAATTATTTCGAATATTTTAATAAAGATAATAACGGTAGATAGGATATAGAGATCGGGGATAATAGAAAAGAAATTTGAATAAGAACTTTTGCAAAGGGGTCTTCTTAACATTTCGGAACTTTTCGGAACTCTTCGTTACTCTTCGGAACTTCTTCTACTTCGGAACTCTTCATAATTTAATGATGCTGAAATATGTTGAGAATCCATTCACTTTTCGACTCGTCTTTTTTTATTTTTTATAACAACGTTTTATTTTTTTTCTTTTCTTTTTCGCTTTTTTTTATTTTTTTTCTTTCTCTTTTTTCTTTCTTTCTTTTTTTTTTTTTTTTTTTTTTTTTTATTTTATTTTATTTCCTCGGAAATTAAAAAACGATTATTTTTAATAATATTATATTTTCTTAAATCATATTTTTCTCGGACGAGGAACGATTTAGGTCAATCATCGGGAAATGACGTATAAATGTAACACAATCATTGTCGTAGTTTTTAAATGTGAAAAATAATAATTACGATTGATTAATTAGGATTTATTATTTATTATATAAATGCATCAATATATTTTCGAACTCGAGTGAATTGTGAAATTAAGGTCACGAACAATTGCCGAGTTTTTAATAATATATACATGTGTAAGTATACATATATATTATATCTCTGGGATATTAACTGTATCGTTAAATAATTATTGTTATTATTGTTACTTTTATTTCTTTTTTTTTTTTTTTTTTTTTTTTTTTGTCTCAATTTTCGTATTATTAAAAACATAGATCTGTTGATTTATCGAATGAAAATAAAACTGAAATATCAATAATTCTGAAAAATTCACTTTTTTTTATACATACACATATATATATATATAATATTACAACTACACAATAACTTATTACAATTGCGTTCTACAAAATTTACGTACATAATTATCATAATTATCAGATTTGTGACGGAATCTCAAGGCTTACAATTTTTTTAATACAATTCCGTATATAATGAGTACTGTTATTTTTTTTCATTTTCCATAGGGGAAAAAAAAAAGGAAAAAGAATAAAAGGACCAAGACGACAAAAACGTACAATACTTTTCACACCTTTTCTATCATTCTCTAATACAATAACATTTAATTAATTAATCCAACCATAAATCCGTTTAAACATTAAATTTTAACACGTGACAATTATCTCACGTGCCAATAGAAAATATATTCGTCAATAGGAGTATTGAAGGAAGAGAAAAAAAAAGAAGAGCGAAGAAAAGAAAATTACATAATAGAAATTAGAAAGAATAAAAAAAAAAAAAAATAAATAAATAAATAAATAAATAAAAACGGACAAACAAAAAGAGAGATATAAAAGGGAAAAGAAATAAGAAAAAGAGACAAGAACAAAGTGAAAGGAAAGGAAAATAGGAAAAGAAGAAATGCTCGATGGCAAATCGTAGAGCACGTGTGTCTCTCTTTTTCTCTCTCTCACTCTCACTCTCTTCCCTCTCACTCTCACACCCCCCCGTAATCTTTTTCGGATACGAAAGATCGTGACACATCGAAAGGCAACAGGACGGTGTCGGAGGGGTAAGAGTAGGGTAAGGTAGGGTTGGGTAGGGTTGGGTAGGAGTGGTGGGGGGGGGCAGATGCAGAGGCAGAGAGTTTTGAGGGAAAACTCGTGGAACAAAATTCGTACTTGTTCGGTTGGTCGGATGATGGCTAGTAGTAGAGACAGTATATAGTATGTAAGATGGGGTTCGCGGGTGAGGGTATCGAATGGTGAGGATTGGAGTTGTGGGGAGGGGTGGAGGAGGAGAAGTAGGAGCAGCGAGGAGGAGGTGGTGGATGAGGGGATCGTAGAATAGTAGGAAATGCTTTTCTCTCGAATACATTCTGGACACGTTTTGAAGGAGATCCCTGACCCAGCGAATCGCAGTCTATCCCGGAAGCAATCCAAAATATTTTCTCTCTCTCTCTCTCTCTCTCTTTCTCTTTCTCTCTTTCTCTTTCCCTCTTTCTTACGGATACGAGCGTACAAATAGGTACGTATCAAATACTGGTGGTTATGTACAATGTGTTACATGTATGTAAGTATATAAGATGTACCTATGAAAATTGTGAGAGAAAACGTGAGTAATATATGTGTGCGCGTGTGTGTGTATATGTATATATACATATATGGGAAGAGGAAAAAGGAAGATAGAGGGGGGTGGTGGTAGTGATGGTGGGAGTTGGGAGTTGGGTATATTCTCGCACGAGCCGCGAAAAACGGGGGAACGTTTTATAACGCTACATTAACCGGCAATCTTCTCGCTCGGTGCATCTAACTCTCTTCTCCGGTGCCACTCGTCGACCATCGTGTTCGAGATAACACAAGTTACTTGTGTACGTTTGTGTGTATCTGTGTATGTGTGTGTGTGTGTGTGTGTGTGTGTGTGTATGTGTGTGTGTGTGTGCTCTTCTCAAATGTAAGTGTATGAGAAACGGGACGAACACGTCGATAAAACTTTTAATTGCACTTACCTTCTCCTTCTTTCGTTTTGCGTGAAAATGAGAGAGAGAGAGAGAAAGAGAGAGAAGAAGAGAGAAGGAGAGATAATAAAAAGGGATTGAAAGACTTATCGAGACTCGAAAGTCGTACAACGTGACGTCACGATCGAAAACTTAACATTCTTGACAAGGATAAGATTGTCTCTGTTCTCTGTCTCTCTCTTTCTCTCTCTTTAAAACACGTAGTTAGATACTTTCAGAGAGAGAGCGAGAGAGAGGGGTGGAGAGGAGTAGAGTAATATTTAAAAATCATAAAGTAGATAAACAAAATTTAAAAATCATTTCAATTCTCATAATTTATCTCGCGTTATATGTTCGTACGTTACGAATTTTGTTTTTTTTTTTTTTTTTTTTTGAAGCAACGTTTCGTATGCGTATCTTTGATTTTCTTTTCTTTTTTTTTATTTTTTATTTTTTATTTTTTATTTTTTTTTTTCGTGTGGAATTAAAAAAGGTATATGAAATTATACAAGTATGTTTGCTTACGTGCGCCCATATGTGTATGTGTATATATGTATGTGTATATATATATATATATATATATATATATATATATATATAGGTTCATAAGTGGTTTATTACATTTTCACTGTAATTATTATTACTATTATATAGAGGTGTATGTAATCTACACATTTTATTATTATTTTATTATTATTAGTAATGTTATTATCTGTTTAGTTCGTTTTTCGAATGAATTTTCGATTTTTTTTTTAATTTTTTTTTATGTCTTTTTTCTTTTCACTTTTGATATTTACGTATGTGTATATACTGTTTACATGTAAATATTAAAATTTGTAAATTGTATAAATAATATTATATAATATTTCGTTTGGTATATTACCAATTCCATTTTATTAACCAAATGAGAAGTTTTTAATAAATAAATGAGAAACGTATGCCGTCCGATGTCATTATGAAAGATTTTTTCTTTTTTTCTTTTTTCCCCCTTTTTCCCCATTTATACCTTCCCCTTACATATCCTTCCATTACATTTTTATTCCAATTTAATAGGTTATTTTCAGATAGACAAATTTAACTCACTGTAATCCATGGTATTCTTTTCATAGGAGGATGTGAAGGTGGTGATGGTGGTGATGGTCGCGATGGTGGTGAGGGTGAGGGAGGGGGATGTTCTCTCGTTGTTGACATATGTCTCTCGTTCCAGGCCATCTCGTTACGTGTAAACATTTTTAATCTCGAAAAATCCGTCGACCAGAAACATAGACAGAGATAGAAAGAGAAAGAGAGAAAAAGATAGAGACAGACAGACGGAAGGAAAGAAAGACAGAGATAGAAACAGAGGAAGAGGAAGAGAGAGAGAGAGAGAGAGAGAGAGAGAGAGAGAGAGAGAGAGAGAGAGATTTGTTCTGCTACTGTGTAAGCTATTACGAATATGCATACATACATTTCATTTTGAAAAAGGAGTTGAATTATGAGGGAGAGAAAAACGAATGTATAAAAAAAAAAGAAAAAAAAAAAGAAAACAAACAAAAAATGTATGGAAAGGTACAAACAATTTTGGCGAGATGTGGGTGGTGTCGGTGACGCGGGGGATGAGTTGGAGTGGATTGAAAGTCGTGGAAAAAAATTTTTCTTTTTTGTTTTGTCAAATAAACTTTTACAACTTCTCTGATAAACATAACAATATTTACAATATTTTTTTGTATTACCATTATAATAAATTCATCGACTCAAAACAATACACACATATATATATATATATATATATATATATATATATATATATACACACACACAGATAAGTCATATTGATTAAATTATTGATCAAAATATTATATCTGTGAATTTTTTTTTTTTTTTTTTTTTTTATATTATTATTATATATAAATGAATAACAAATATTTTAAATTGTAAATACAACTCATTTAATCTCTTAAATTCATTTCCTCAGTATCCTACCATCTTCCCACTACTATCGCCTTCATTCACCAACATCATCGCCCCCCTAGTCCCCTTTCCCCCACCAACGCATCGCCGAAATAGCCACCCACACCTATCTTACTCTCTTACATCCTTTCTACTTATGGTCCACCTTCTTTTCTTACCGCCCTCTACTTCAATCCGTCTCGAGAGGGTTCGAAACAAACGAAAGTAATGCAACCGCGACTTTGAAAGGGGTTGGAGGGTTGCAGAGAGTTACCCTTTACGAGTCCTGAAAGAAATAGCTATTAAGTGGAAACTGCCCTTCCTTTTTCTTATTTCTCTTTCTTATTTCTTCTCCTTCTCAACCCTTTTCCTCCTCTCTCCACTTCTTCCTCCTCCTCCTCTTCTCTTTTCTTTTTCCTTTTTTCTTTTTTTTTTCCATTTTCTTTTTCTTCTTATTTATTTTTTTTTTTGTTTCTTCTTCTGTATCTTCTTCTTTTGTATCTTCTTCTTGTTCCTCTACTTCAAGTTTACCACTTCAAAAGTAGGAAGTTAAATTATTATACCACTTTGCATAATAATTCATTCCCATCCCGTCGTTCCGTTTTATTGGCACAACTCGTATCTTTCGATTCGTTGGCCAATTTTCTTTTTTTTTTTCTTTTTTTTTCACTCTCTCTCTCTCTCTCTCTCTCTCTCTCTCTCTTTCTTGCTCTCTCTCTCTTTTTTTTTTGTTTTATTTTAATTCCTCTTATTTTTCTTTTTCTTCTTTTCTCGCACGATTTTTTTCGCACCTTCTATGTCTGTGTATGAATACGTATGTGTATGTATGTCCTTTAAAGAGTACATAAGTTTTCGTAAGTAACTTCGTAATTTGATAAATTAAATTTTAATTAATCTCATAATATAAATATTTATATAATAAATTGTAATTATATAATTAATAATCATATAGGGATAGTGATATATAAGATGTTTCTTTTTTCTTTTTTTTTTTTTTTTTATCTTATTTGATTATTTCTAATGTCTTTTGTTTTTTTGTTTTTGTATTTATTTAGTTGTGCTTTTTTCTTTTTTATTTTAATTTATTTATTTTTTTGTTTATTTTTTAATTTTTGCTCAGTTACAAACAAAGAATTTATTCGATTCGATATTACGTTAAAGAATATTTATGACTTCAAAAGACCAATTTAATATGGAAATTCATAAAAAATGATATACAAATAAAAAAAGTTTTTTTTTTTTTTTTTTTTTTTTTTTTTTTTTTTTATTAAGATTATAAAACAACTTAAAGTTAACTTAAATATAAATCAATCAACTTAAAAAAAGTCTCGTAAAAATTGATACATTAAAATCATCTACTTAGCTCATCGTATACAATTATCTTAATTTTTCTTCTTTCATTTTTTTTTCATTTTTTTTTTTTTCCTTCGTTCTTTTCTTTATATTTATATTTATTTTTTATATATATATATATATATATATATATATATATTTTTTTTTTGTACATATTACTCTTTTATTTCATATATAATCGTATATATTACCATTGTCACTTTATTTATTAACTTTTAATAATTTCGTATTTAAACGTGATCGTCGCAATAATACAAATAAATTGAAAGAAAGAAGAAGAAGAAGAAAAAGAAAATTGAATTTCTCAAATTATTCACGATATAATATATACTGCATTGATCACTCTTGTTAATTACCGGTACGCGTAAATGAAAAGATCATTAACTTAATGGGAATAAAGAAAAAGAACAAAGAAAAAAAAAGAATTGAGTGACGGAGAGAGAGAGAGAGAGAGAGAGAGAGAGAGAGAGAGAGAGAGAGAGAGAGAGAGAGAGAGAGAGAGAGAGAGAGAGAGGGAGAGGGAGAGAGAAAATTTAGAAAGGAAGAGCAAAAGAAAAATGAAAAAAAGATGATGGAACGTGATTATCTAACTTCAAGTATACTTATGAATTAGAGTTGAACGGTTGTTAGGCTATTAAATTCATCGCTTTTACGAGTACCTCGTTTAACCCCTCTTATCGTACTTTTCGATTCGATCGATCGATTATCGACGTGTGTCATATTTTATCACCCTTTTATCGTACCTTCGTTCGTTCTGTAATAGCACGAACGAATGGAATTTAAGAACGGAATGTTTTACGATAGAGAAGAGTTGGGGCGGGAGGGCGGTGCCGGGGGTATGAAATTTTCACGATTGGCGGTGATAATATACCGCGAGTAAAGATTTCTTTATTTTTATTTTTTATTATTTCAATTTTTCTTTTTCTTTTTTTTTTTTTTCCTTCCTTTTTTATAAATCGATATGCGTGTTCGTTAATGAATAATAATAATAATAATAATAATAATAATAATAATAATAATAATAATAATAATAATAATAATAATAATAATAATTCTTTAGATATCGATTAAAAGAAAAGAATGAAAAAGAAAAAGGAAAAAAAAATAAATAAATATGTCGAATTACGAATCTGCAATTGAAATTGAAATGGTATTACGATAAATATAATAATACATTAATGATGTCGTTTTATTGTTCTTCCTATTATTATCATTTTATTATTATTATTATTTTTTTTTTGTCTTCCTTTTTTTGCTGTTGTCGTTGTTTTGTTTAAAGTAATCACGAATATACTACATGAATAAAATCGATAGGGTCCTGTCCGTTTGTGATAGGTTAATGCAAGCACGAATCTTATCGTAATTAAAACCAGCAGTTATCGACGTAATTAAAACTTGATTTTGTTTTCTACCAAACTATTTCCTTCTTTGTCTCACTCTTTATTTCTCTCTCTCTCTCTCTCTCTCTCCCTCTCTTTCTCTCTCTTTCTTTTGTTAAATATGTATATTCGATAATACTTTGCATTTTTGGCCGATCCATGTTCTCGTATGTACGAGGACCATTTTATAAGAGAAAAATTCGCCATTATTTTATATATATATATATATATATATATGTATGTATGTATGTATGTATGTATGTATGTATGTATGTATGTATGTATATGCATATATTCTTTTTTCACTTTGAAGACGTGTTTCAATTGAATGAAGAATGAAGTTTTATATATCGAAAAAGAAAATAAAAATATAAAAGAAAAAAAAAAGAAGACAAGAAAAATTAAAAAGAAAATTAAGGATGAAGAAAATTGAGGATGAAAAAAATGTCTGGCTTTTTTCTTTTTCCACACAATCCTAATTTACGATAATATACGCTAATATTGTACGCTTTTATTTATGCGAATATTATTTATATCATATATTTTCTACATCCATATGCATTAATGTACGCACGTATCTATGTATGTACATATGTATATACGTACATACACACACACACGCACATATATATGTACACATATATATGTACACACATATATATATATATGTATATATAACGAGGCTCTTTAGCTGTTACGATATGCAATTCACATTGGTAACCACCATTGTGGCATTACAACGATGCAGTTTATTTATTGTAAAAAAAAAAAAAAAATAAAAAATAAAAATAAAAATAAAAAAAAAAGGAACACAGAAAAAAAAAGTATTGTTGTTCGTCTATATATGAAGTAGAAACGAATATGAGTGGTTGGAATAGCACGATAGAAGGGGCAGAAGGGTGATAGAGAGAGAGAGATGTAGAGAGATGGTAGAGGAGAGGGGGAGGATTGTGCGTACGACTCTCGTACAATCGATATATCGGTGCGGGTGGATAAATCAGAAATATGTATGTATCCAGGTCGTTTTAATCGCATTTATTTTCAGTGCCAACCCAACAGCCAGCCTCTACCCTCTCTCTACACCACCCTCTCTCTCCCCGAATACCTTCCTCTCAAACTCTCTATACACCTACCCCTCATCACCTTAATATGTCTCTCTTCATCGCTGCCAGTCGAGCAAATGCAGTCACCTAGTGGAACCTAGTCGTGTTCTCTCTCTCTCTCTCTCTCTCTCTCTCTCTCTCTCTCTTTCTCTCTCTCTCTATTTCTCTCTCTCTCTCTCTCTCTCTCTCTCTCTCTCTCTCTCTCTGTTTCTCTATCTCAATCTCTCTGTCTCTGTCTCTTTATCTTTTTCTCTATTTGTCTTCTTTCTCACTCTTTTGTTCACTCTCGCTCTCTAACACATTCACGATAAAAATAATTTACGATATAAAAGTTCATGGGTGCGAGCACGCACGCACGCACGCACGCACGTACGCACGTACTGTTCGTTGTTCGTGGTTGCAAAAAAAAAAATAGAAAAAGAAAAAAGCCAGAAGAACTATTAAAAAAAAAAAAATTAAACAATACAAAAAAGAGAAAAGCTTTGTGCGAGAAATGAATACCAGATACGTATATATATAAATATATATATGTGTGTGTGTGTGTATCTAATACATATGTACATCATCATAAATTCTACGTATGTTGTATCCGAAAGTGTCCGAACGAAATCATACAAAAGAATATCCATGGTGTTTTTAGTCCTCTTTTTTTTTTTTAAGATCAAAGTGATCGTGAAAAAAAGATCTAAGATTTTGTGATCTTTCTATTTCCTCTGTCATTAATATTTATTAAATCGTTTAAATATTTTTTTTTTCGTACTTGTAATATTTTAACTACACATATATATATATATATATATATATATATATATATGTATATGTATATGTATATGTATAAATGAATAATATGATATTCAAATTTATGATGTTTATGTTATTAATAATTATTAGATTATTAATATTTTAGTACACATGTTTGTCAACAATTATGGTATACGACACATTGTCCAAACGATTCTGGTATATTAATAATTATTAAATTTTTAATATTTTAATATCTCCTACTCTTGTGTATGAAATAAAGTAACTACATTATGACCCTCCCGCCACCCCCTTCTCTCTCTCTCTTATTCTCTCAATCTCACTCACTTTATGAATTATGAAAATTTTGATATTTTAACTTGTGAACAATATGATATACGACATAATGAATTAATAATTATGAACTTTATAATATTCTAATATATTCATGAACAATACTGTATAAGAAATTATATCTCAGATATTGATAACTATTAATTTATTAATATTTTTATATTATTGATATAATTTGAAATATGTTCTTTTGACAAATAATATATTCATTATATTTATTTTTAATTCATTTAATATTATATACGTATATATCTTTTTTTTTTTTTTTTTTTTATGACAAAATCAAAGTTAATATTTTGTTCATTTAAGTTAAAATTAAAATTAAACATATAAATTATGTAATATATAAATTATCAATTACGTCAGTATTATAATTAATAACAATTACGTCATTAATATTTTAATATTTTAATATATTCTCAAATATTAAGATCAGAATGAATAAAACCATTTATAACTTGACCATCATTTATCAAGTCGATGAAAAAAAGACTTATGGTTGGTGTTCACGAATTCCTCGTTAAATTAACGCGGTCGACCTCCTTATATTCTTTTTTCTCCCTTTTTTTTTCTTCTCTTTCTTTCTTCTCTTTTTTTTTCTTTTTTTTTTCTTTTTTTTCTTTTCTTTTTTTTTTTCAAACCGCACTCATAAATCCAAGGATAATCGTCCGTGACAACGTTGGATAAAAGTGCAGTTTAGCGAGAACGAACATTTAACGTTTGTACTGTCGGATATCATGAAACTGCAGTTATATTAACTCGAACAGAAAAACCAAACTAATCTTCATTTAATTTTTTTTTTTTTTTTTTTTTTTTCCATTTTAACATCTAACAGTGGAATCAATTTAGTTTTCATTTATTTTCTTTTGCTTTTATTTGTTAGTTCTCTTTTTTTTTTTTTTTTGTAAATTTCTATTTTAATTTTCTATTGAATCGTCAGAAAATTAGTCATATTAGTAATTCGAATCTGTGAGAGACCAAACTGAAATTTTTTTATTTTTTTTATTTTTTTTTTTTTGTAAATTTCCATTTTAATTTTCTATTGAACCGTCAGAAAATTAGTCATATTAGTAATTCGAATCTGTGAGAGACCAAACTGAATTCTTTTTTTTTTTTTTTTCTCGATACAAACAAACGAAATTACTTTTTAATTTCTTCTGTAACATTTTGATTTTATTCATTTTTTTCTCTCTTCCTTTTTTTTTTTTTTCTTTTTCTCACGTTCGTATTATCTATCCCACTGGGTTAGGAGATCGGGTTGGGAGATCGTTAACGAGTCAGACCAAACAAGAAGCAAAGTGCGTGATTAGGAATGCAGATTAGCGGCTCGCGGAGTTGCCCGTTTAAGGGTTGGTGGTAGTAGGGAAGGACGACATCTCGAATGACGTCGTTTCGTCCCGTATCCCTCAGGATGCTCGGTAATAATGGCAATGAATTGTTGATGATGTTGCACCAGTCTGTATTTATGTATCGCAACTCCCAAGCGTTAACATATACGTCTACACACACACACACACGTTTTGTCTCTCTCTCTCTCTCTCTCTCTCTCTCTCTCTCTCTCTCTCTCTCTCTCTCTCTCTCTCTCTCTCTCTCTCTCTCTCTCTCTCTATCTTTCTCTCAGTCTCTATCTTCCTCATTTTCAACAACCATCCCTCTTTTTAGCAACCCTTTTCTATTTATTTCTATTGCATACAGGAGTATACACAGTGGTACATTTTATTTGGTATCATGTGAACAAAATCGTTTGTTGAAAAAAGAAAAAAAGAAAGAAAAAAAAAGTAAATAAATAAAAATAAAGTAAAAGTAAAGAACAATATTTAAAAAAAGTATTCCAATTTTTCCTTCGTTATTGCTTCGATGGATTTCTCTCTCTCTCTTTTTTTTTTTGTTTTTCTTTTATTTTTTTATTTTTTTACGTTTTTCTTTTCTTTTTGTTCGTATAAAAGTTTAATCACTTTCCGGGTGGAAAATTATTTTTCATTTAACGCCACGTTCGCATTCGTCAATTGATATTCGTTTATTGAAACTTTATTTGCGCGTTTTAACATGTCCTTCACTTTCGATTAAATTAATTAATTAATCGAAAAAAAAAAATTAAAAAAATAAAAGAAAAGAGAAAAGGAAATTATAATTATTATTAAGAACAACTTTTTAAATCGCAAAAAAAAAAAAGAAACTGCAAAAAATATTTTGCTCGTGGCAATATTTTTTTCTTTTTTGTTTTTTTTTTGTTTTTTTTTTGTTTTGTTTTTTTTTTTTAATATTTATTTACTTATTTCGTTTTTATATATTCGCGTTACGATCGGGGAGGAAAAGTTATCGTTGGCTCGTAACGCGAGGAAATTTTTTCACCTTACGTTTTAATTAAATTAATTTTAATTGGCTTCGTCAGATGATTAACGAAATTTTCTATTGGGAATAAAACTTGGGAAAATTTTTTTCAATTATGTTAAAAAATTTCCAACGAGGGACAAGTCGCGTTTTAAATCCCCAATTCGTTTTCCCTCGTTTTCTTCCTCTTTTCTTTTTTCTTTGATTTTCTTCTTCTTCTTCTTCTTCTTCTTCTTCTTCTTCTTCTTCTTCTTCTTCTTCTTCTTCTTCTTCTTCTTCAAAGAAAGAAAAAAGAGAGAAAGAAAAGAAAGGACAAGAAGAATAGACGAAGAAAAAAAAATTAAGAAAAAAAAGAAAAAAAAAATTAAGAAAAAAAGAAAAAAAAAATAAATAAAAACAGAAAAACAGAAAAAGAAGAAATACTCGTCGATGTAACTAAACCAATGTAAAAATTGTACCACCCGATATATATTCTGCCTTTCCATCATTTTCTCCATCTGGTCGAGCGCGCGACAGTTCAACCAACCGTTTGAAAGCCCGGTACCACCACCACCACCACCACCACCACCACCACCACCACCACCATCACCACTACCACCATCACCTCCATCACCACCACCCGTTGCTCTCGCAAACCCTCTTTCAAATATGCAACGAATAACCAACGTCCTCATTACGACGAATTCATATCGAAAATTCATAGCCTGAAACTCGAATGGTCCCAGTGTCAGCGTTTCACACTTCCCTTGGAATGGCCATACCAAAATTTTCTCGTCAAAAATTTTCCATCGAGTCTCTCTATTAGTGGCTAGATCGTTAACTTCAACGTGATTTGCAACGTGATGTGAAAAATTTTGTATAATTTTTTTTTTTTTTCATTTCTCAAAAAATTGTATATTATATTTTTTATTTCTTCCTCTTCTTCTTTTTCTTCTCTCTCTGTCTCTCTCTCTCTCTCTCTCTCCTACCCTTTTATTTTTTTTCTTCTCTTTCTCACATATATATAATTTTTTTTTTTTTTTATTTCATATCAAAATAAATGACAAAGAATATTTTTTGAAATGAAAGATTTCGACCTCGATCATTGATCAGTCCAATATATTTACTATTATAATATATAGATTTGTATATATTTATAAATTGTATATTCATATATTTAATTTATTATATTTTCGGTGGAAAGAAAAAAAAAAGAAAACAAAAAAAAAGAAAAAGAAAAAATTCAAAAAGGATTTAAATTTCCTTTTCGAAAAAGGATAATATCTTTTGTGAATGATATTTCTAATCAGGAAAAAGAAAACAAAAAAAAAATAATAAATAAATACGAGAGAGAAAGAGAGATCTGAAAGAAAGATATCGATTTTAATATGAAAGTTACACATGCGAAACG
>NC_140812.1:9072500-9080000 GCF_050613455.1 Vespa mandarinia | reverse complement strand
TATAGAGATAAAGTAAGAGAGTGAGAGAGGAAGAATTTTATATATATATATATATACACTTATATATAGATAAAGGAACAGAGAGAGAGATAGAGATAGAAAGAAAAAGAGAGAGAGAGAGACTACGAAAAATCTTACGCGTTGCTACTCTCCTTTGCTCCTACCCTCTTCTCTCTCTCTCTCTTTCTCTTTCTCTTTCTCTCTCCTACCACCAACAATCCTCCTTCCCACCCTTCTTCTCAACAACCCAATCCTCCCAACCCTCTCGTTCGAGTCCATAGAGAATATCTTTCTATCTATATTTCATTCCTCCGTTTACCTTCCTTTCCTGATTTACGATGGCAAATCGGCTTACGTCACCTCCAATCCTCGTCGAAGTAGACGCCGTCCATTGTTCTCGAAGATAACGGAAAAACAAGTCCCATCTTCTTTTATTTCTCTCTCTCTCTCTCTCTCTCTCTCTCTCTCTCTCTCTCGCTCTCTCTCTCTCTCTCTCTCTCTCTCTCTCTTTCGATCGCTCGCTCGGTCTTCTTCTTTTTTTCTCTCTTTTTCCCGCTAATTTCTAGGACTGGCTAATTGATCCTGGCAATATTATTTCATCTTGCATTTCTTTTTTTTCTTTTGTCTCTTTGTACTTTTTTTTTTTTTTTTTTTTTTTTTTTTATTGTACGGATTTATCTTCCTGGTATAGTTAGCTTTGGGGTGATTAATTTTTTTCCTATCCTTTTTTTTTTTTCTCCTAATAGGATCTCAGAAATTTCGTAGATGAATTTTTTTTTTTTCTTTCTTATACTATTCGATTTGGTCAGATTTTTTTTTTCTTTTTTGTATTTTTTTCTTCTATTAATAATAAGATCAGTATGATATCAATTTGAATATAGATTGATAATGATTTATTGAATTCCATTAAAATTATCAATTATCATTATTATTATCACTATCATTATCATTATCATTGTTATCATCATCATTATCATCATATTAATATTATTACTACAATTATCATTATTATTACTATATCTATTACATCGAATCATCAGAACCATGTCAATTATAATCAATCGTTGATCGTTGATATTATTTAACGTTTAATTAAATACAATTTATTATTATAATCGAACAATCATCATCCATCAACGTATTATCAACATTGATAAAGAAATTTCTTCTTGGCTCTATCAAGTCAGTTGAAATAAATTTCTAACATTACTATATATAATATTTAATACACACACACACACACACACACACACACACACACATTAGCGCCGATAAAATGTTCCATATGAAACGAACGTGGGTTTTATGAAAAGGATAAAAGTGGTAAAGGGGTGGTGGGGTGGCGGTGATCTTTCTTTAAACAAAAAAAAAGAAGAAGAAAATTAAAAAAAAAAAAGGAAGAAAATGATTAGAATGTGAACCAGAAACTTTTCAGATACGTAATAGTTTGAGGAAGAACGAAGAAAAATTCCAGAAGCATTTAGGCAAATGAATGATCGTTTTGAAATCTCGTGGGCACAATCCGGTGGTTTTCGAACGATTCGTTGCTAGCGAATTCCTTGGATTTTCTGCATAAATTTCTAGTCTTTCTTTCGACCTGACCACTATGGAAACGATGTTAACCGTTCTCTTCTCTTTACGTATATCTCTGTGTGTGTGTGTGTGTATGTGTGTGTGCATGTCTGGCTCGTTTGCTTCGAGAGTCCAATAAGCGAATTCGACTACATTTTTTACATTTCGCTTTGGATAAATTCATGAAAGTTTTGTTATTGTCGAAGATAATTTTAATTAAGAATTAAAATTATTATTATTATTATTATTATTATTATTTTAATTAATTAATTAATTAATTATTTCTCCATAAAATTTTTACGAGATTATCTAAAGTAATAATTTGTAGTATTAATTTTCAATTGCTTTATACATATATACATGTCAATTGGTACATGTTGAAATTTCTCTCTCTCTCTCTCTCTCTCTCTCTCTCTCTGTCTCTCTATCTCTCTCTCTACCTCTCTTTTTCTGTCTCTCTCTTTCTTTCCTACTGGAATATGCAACGCAATTCAGCAAAGAAATACATTACTTTTAACGCAGTAGATATTATAATGCACATGTTGCATACATACATGCACACATACATTCATACATGCATACATACGTACGAAGTATAATGGATATCTGTATGTGAATATTTTTTAATATCTATATTAACAACACACACATACACACACACACATATTTTATACTCACATATATATATACTCACATACATATATATAAGTGAGTATAAATATATATATATATATATATATGAGTATAATAATCTTATATATTTCGTCGATGAATAAAACGTTAGATTGGTCGTACGATTAAGCAAATCTAGAGTTAATCGTGCGCTAATGCGAAGCCATAGTAGAAACCGAGTGCTCGTTAGCAGCTTGGGAAATGGCAATCCTCTGGAATATGATGACGTTGTCAACTCGAGTTCAGGCTATGAACAAGAACCTTTAGGTACTTCTGTGAATAAAGGGAGAGAAAGAGAGAGAGAAAGAGAGAGAGAGAGAGAGAGAGAGAGAGAGAGAGAGAGAGAGAGAGAGAGAGAGAGAGAGAGAAAGAGATAGATAGATAGACAGATAGATAGATAGAGAGAGAGAGAGAGAAAGAGAGGGATAAATAGAAAGACAAAGACAGAGACAAAGCTAAAGAGAAAAAGGGTGGTGGTGGTTGTAAGAGGTGAAAGAGAGGGTATGTGTCAGGGATGGTCAGGGTGATGGCGAGCGGTTGGTGGGACTGTAAAAGGGGGGGGTGAAAAGGGTGAAAGAGGTGGAAGGAGTGAAGAATGAAAGGGTTTGGAGAAGAGGACCCGGTACCCCACAGAGGGTCGTTAAGAAAGTCGTTTGACTCACTGAGGAAACGTCGCTGAGGCAAAATCCGGGAAATTTAAATTCGAGAGCTCGAAAGGAAACTATCTTTCTCTCTCTCTCTCTTTCTCTCTTCCCCCCCCTCTCTTTCCTTCCCTGAGGAATTATAAACAAATGGTTTTGCCTCTGGCAACACTTCCAGTTCACCTCTTTGCACTTATCTCTCTTTCCTCTTTCTATTTCTCTTTATCTCTCTCTCTCTCTCTCTCTCTCTCTCTCTCTCTCTCTCTCTCTCTTTCTCTTTCTCTCTCTCTCTCTCTCTCTCTCTCTCTCTCTCTCTCTCTCTCTCTCTCTCTCTCTTTGCTTGCATTCCGTCGTATAGAGCGACACGTTCTTCCGGCATTGTTACGATGCACTTGCGGAGAAGTCTCATTTAGGAGAATTCATTCGTATATTATCGTAACAAACAAAAAAAAATGAAGATATTTATCATTATAACGTTTTGAGAGTAAATTATAATATGAAATGCTTTTGAACGATAAACGATTGTTGATCAGTTATTTATTGTCTTTAATATTTAATTGTTTCGTTCTATGCGATAGGATTTTATTCTAGGATTTTTTTTATTTTTATTTTTATTTTTTTTTTATTTTTTATTTTTTTATTTTTTTTTTTTTTTTTTTATTTTTAATTTTTTTTTATTTTTTAAAGTAAAAGTTATACACGCAAAAGCATACGTGCGTTGTACGGTGCCGTACAACGTAATTATTTTGTTTTCAATTATCGAGGTTTCGTTTTTTCTGTTCAGTTTAGTTCAGGTTTTTTTTTCTTTTTTTCTTTTCTTTTTTTTTTCTCAACAGGAATTAGATATGTATCACTTAATAAATGTACCGTGTATTTTTTTAATTTAAATGTAAAATGTAACGTGTAATGGACTACTTTTCTTTTTTTCTTTCTTTCTTTTTTTTTTTTTCTTTTTTTTTTTTTTAAATTTCTATTTCTTTTTTTTTAATAGTAATTAAATATGTATCCGTTAATAAATAATACGCGTATTTATTAATGTATAGATCAACGATAAGATATCCGATTTAGTTCGCTTTTTCTTGTTTTTATTAGAATGTCATTTCTTTTGCTTTTTTCTTTTCTTTTCTTTTTCTTTTTTTTTTTTTTTTTTTTTTTCACTTCGTAGATATTTGTTTATATATAATATTTCGGTATAGAAATTTTCGTGGATGAAAGTGAAATCGTTCATTATTAATAAATGGTTGAACGGGATAAATCTTTTTACGGATTAATATAAATCTATACACCTTCTGTTTCATTATTTAAAATTAATACAAAAACTGAGATCGATCTTTATTATTGAAAATATTGAAATGATGTCTCGTCAAAATTTCAACGAGATCACTTATACATCTGAATAATTAAATTGACAATGATTTATATTAAATATAAAATAAAATAATATTATCTAATCGTAAATATTCGTAGAATGCGTCGTGATAATGTCAACGAAATCGCGTTTGCTATTAATAATCGAATTGATCTTGTATTCGTATTAAGTCCCAAAAAAAATAAATAAATACAAAAAAAAAAAAAAAAAAAAAATTATTTAATTCTAAATACCGAAATAATTAGCCGTGAAAATTTCAACGAAATCAAAAACGTTTAAGATTTAACGTAACAATTAATTTATTCCGTCTGTATGTTTATATTAATAATATCAAATCTACAATAATAGAATGAAATATTATCGATAATAATTAATATTAAATAAATCATCGATACATAAGTTTATTCGAAGAATTAAAAATATTCATTTTAATTATTGATATACATACCTATATACCTTAATCAGCATTAATATACTTCCTGAAATCTCAATCCCTAATACATACATATACATATATGTGTATATATATATATGCACATACACAACACACATATACAGTCTCCAATCTAATATATTTCTAATGATCTTTCTTATAAAGATCGTGATAATGCGAAGGAGATATTCGATTTTATCAGGGTTACGATATCTTTCGAGGGTTAACATGAACCTCGTATAAGGGGTTAGTATTTCTGACAAAGGAACTCGTCGATCTATTCGTTGGCTGGTGGGTGTGCATAATCAATAAGGGTAAACACGGTAGAATTCATCGACGAAAGGGTGAATGGGCTATGGAGATGGGGTAGCGGGGGTGGTTGATGATGGTGGTTCAAAACCACATGCATTGGAGAGAGAGAGAGAGAGAGAGAGAGAGAGAGAGAGAGAGAGAGAGAGAGAGAGAGAGAGAGAGAGAGAGAGAGAGAGCGCCTTCTAGAGTTAGAAAGTGTTGATAATAGGAGGATGCGGAAGGACGATCGAGGAGGGATGCGAGTGGGAGATGAGTAGGAGTAATAGGGGTGGGTGAGGGGTGGAAATTAGAAGACGAAAGAGGTTTGTTAGTAATAGTAGTATTAGTAGCAGTAATAGTAGTAGTAGTAGTAACGATAGTTAGTCCGTGTTGGTGATATTGACGATACCTATTTAATAGTAATCGTAATAGTGATAGTAGTAGTTGATGATGTTGTTGAAGATAGTGGTAGTGTTTATGCTGGTTGTGCTGGTAATGATGGTATCTCTGTGTGTGTGTGTGTGTGTGTGTGTGTGTGTGTTTAATGGCATAGTATATATACAGGTTAAACCGCACTTGAAACCGCACACGCCATAACCAGCTTTACAAGCTGCCCAACTATCCAAAAATATTTCTCGCATACTCGCAAATGTATTTACTTTAATCCTTCCTCCGATCCTTATTTAGTTTCTTATTTAATTCCTTAATTACCTTCTAAAGTTTTTATCGTATCTTTATGTTTACTTTTAAAATCGTGACAAATAAAATTACGTAGATACGTAATCAACGTATGTATATATATATATATATATATATATATATATATATATATATATATATATATAAAGTGTTTGTTTACAAATTGATGATCAATTTTAAATGACAAATATTATTACTACGGGTATTTAGATTTACGAGTATTATTATTGTATACAGCTTTAGGAGTAAACATAATTGTACCTCATGATAGATTATTATTTCCGACAATATACATACATTTATATATATATATATATATGTATGTATGTATGTATGTATGTATTAAATTATATCAAAAATGAAAAAAAAAAAATAAATCTTATAAATAGATATATGAGATCGATGACGTTTTAATGCATGAAATCAACAAATACATACAAATATTATTTCTCGTAATAAATAAATAACATTGTAACGTTACCAATAGACGTTAGTTTAATTCGTGATATTTTAATATTTTTTTCCCTTATGCTTATTTTAACAGGTTTTAAAAATTATTACAAACGTAAAAAAGAAAAAAAAAAAAAGAAAAAAAAAGAATAATAATTTTTACGTTAGATAAGACGACGTATAAATTATGTTTATACATTTCTTTTTTTTTTATTTTTTTTTTTTTTTTTTTTATGTACATATGTATTTATGCAACGTTAAAATCTAGAACAAGAACGATCGTCCTTTTATTGGGTGTAGGTCGCGGGTAAGAGCAAAAAGAAATAAAAATGAAAAAAGAAATAAAAATGAAAAAAGAAAAAAATAGAAGAATAGAAAAAAAAAACTTTAGGATGTACAATTTCTTGTAACAAGGAATTTGAAATTGCCTAAATCTAAATACGATTTTCAGAACCCAGTGAAATGCTATTTTCCCAAACGACCCCCGGAGCTTCATACTAGAAAGCTTATTTGAGTCACGACACGCGATTCAATGTACGCACACACACACACACACACACGCACGCATACACACACATCTTACAATATATATATATATACAAAATATATATTACGTACATACCTGTATACAATTGAGCAGGAGCGTATGTTCATGACAGCGAGGAGTGGTACAATGATGGTCGTTGGTGATGCCGTTGGCTAGTCACCGCATCTATTTGTTGTGGTGATGATAATGGTAGTTGTATATATACGTGAAATATATATATATATATATATATATATATATATATATATATATATATATACAAACATGAACGAAGACGTTAAAGCTTTCCTCCTTTGAGTTTACGGTTTATCCTCCAAGGACTGTAAAAGGCACGAGAAAAAGAATATACGATAGATAAAATAAGATAGATAGATAGATAGATAAATAGAAATAAAGAGATAGAAAAAGATATATAGGTATATATTTATATACAGGCACGTGTGTGTGTGTGTGTGTGTGTGTGTGTGTGTGTGTGCGCTCGTATGTAAAAGTAAAAGTAGTTATCGTAACGAGTATTAAGGAGAGAAAAAAGAAGGCTACGAATTGTGAAAGATATAAATCCTTAATAAACATAAGTAAACAAACAAATAGATATGTTACGTATATATATATATATATATAATATCTACTTACGGCAATGTTTATTTCAGCGTAAGATCTGTTTACAACCTAGTTCGCATCGTTTCCGTGTTAGTAAACGAACTGTCGTTTAACATCGATTCTCTCCTTCTCGTACTGGTCTCTTCTCTTGGTCCTTAGTTATATATCGTCGTCGTCGTCGTCGTCGTCGTAGTCGTAGTCGTGTTCAGTGGGTCGAGTGTATAGT
>NC_140812.1:9067500-9070000 GCF_050613455.1 Vespa mandarinia | reverse complement strand
TGTTCCGTTTATGTAGAATTATTAAATCATATATTAGTATTGTTATTATTATTATTATTATTATTATTATTATTTTTCTTTTTTATGAAGATTTCATTTTTCTTTCTTTTTTTTTCTTTTTTCGTCAATTAATTGATTAATTTCTTTCGTCGTCGAATTAACAATCCTCCATTGTTCTCGATCGATTTCATTTATTTTATATTTGTTAAAGAATTTTTAGAAATCTTTAGAAAATGTACAACTAATTTATTTCTACGTTCTAACATTTCTACATAATCATATTATATAATTAATTATATACGTATAATTTATACTTAAGATATGAATTTTTATCCTGTTATGTAATAATTCAGATATCGTAATTAAGCGAATAGTATTATAAAGGATATATAAATGTATTACATACATACATTTACATCCTAAGTATATCTTTTTCTACTTTCATCAAAACCAACGAGATAAAAGATATAACGAATGGATCTGAAATAATGAGATCAATTTAATGTATTAATCTTGTGATATCGTATAAAAAAGAAAAAAAATAATAACAACAGCAACAACAATAGAAACAAAAACAAACATTCCGCATACACACACATACACACACACACACACACATATAAATCAATTTAATAATATCCCCGAATAATATGATATTATGCATCACTCGTTTCAATAATACAATAATTTATCGAATACAGAACTTTTATCTCATAATTCGTAATAATATTTTTCAAAGAGAAAGTATACTCGAGCGAAAATAAACGATAGAGATAGAGAGAGAGAGAGAGAGAGAGAGAGAGAGAGAGAGAGAGAGAGAGAGAGAGAGAGAGAGAGAGAGAGAGAGAGAGAGAGAGAGAGAGAGATAGAGAGATAGATAGCGAGAGAGAGGGAGAATAAGTGAGAGTTAGAGATAGAGATAGATAAAGAGAAAAAAATAAAAAGTATGGATGTTATTAGCGACAACGATAGGTAATGGCAGTAACGTGAAAGGGATAGACCTATGAAAAGGGATTGTGTAAGGGATGAATTGAGAGTGGGTGAGTTTGGGATGGGACGAGAAAGGGGGGTGGTTTGGATAACTCTCCCGTTGTCTCTTCGAAGGAAACAAACCGTCGCGTTGGGATCGAGCCATTTTATGATGGCTGGTAAGGGGGTGGTGGGGTGGGTGGTGGAGTATGAAAGGAGGAATGATAGGGATGAGAAAGTTGTTGGGTGGGAAGGGAAGAAGAGAGGGAGGAAAAATGCCGTTATGAATTTTATGCTTATCGATCTCACGATATTGCTAATAAAAGTACCACCTTCTCGTATGAGGCCAAAAAAATAAAATATTAAAGAAGAAAGGAAAAAAGAGAAAGAGAGAGAGTGAGAGAAAGAGTGAGAGAGAGAGAGAGTAAGAGAGAGAGAAGCCATCTCGTCTGACATCTCTAACTCGTATGTTCACATGGGACACGCGTGTTATTATTGTTATTATTATTCTTTTAACGGGACTCGAAACAAAACAATTATCGTAGCTATTCCGTGTACTATCCAGGTACGCGCTTGTATTTGTATATATGTATACGTCTGGATTCTCTATAATAGAAAGAGAGGAAGAGAGAGAGAGAGAGAGAGAGTGAGAGAGAGAGAGAGAGTGAGCGTGAGTGAGGTAGAAGGAGGGAGAGAATGAGAGAAAGAAAGAAAATACGTTCTCATTCGATCGATTCTTACTGAACGTTTTTTTTTTTTTTTTCCAACGAACTAATTTCGCGTGGTCGTAGTTGTGGTTGCTTTTATAAAATATCGATATAGGAAGAGATATCCAAACGATTGGCAAGGGAAATACCGACATTTTCCCGTTGCCCTTTTATTACATTCGAAAAAATGTCTTTGTGTATGCGTACGCGCGTGTACGCTTTGTGTATTCGTACGCGCATGTGTATATGTATGTGTATATATATATATATATAGATTTGTTAGATAGAGATAGAAAGAAAGAGAGAGAAAAAGGATAAAATTACGCTGTATATCCAATCGTGTAATTTTCTTATGTATATAAAAAAAAATATATATATATATTCATATATGTTTGTGTGTGCGTGTGCGTGTGTGTATGTGTGTAAGATTTTAACGTAAGATTTAGATAAAAAATTTTCGATTGACGTCACAAGATCGTTTTTATTTTTATTTTATTTTATTTATTTATTGATTTTTTTTTCTTTTTTTTTTTTTTTTTCTTTCAATAAAATATTACACCGATGTCTATATACTTTCTTCTTTGGTTACGTTCGAGATATGCACTCATTGCGTATTCTTCATCGTTGAAAATTATTTTCCCTTTTCTCTCGTCACCCACCCTCTCTCTCGCTCTCTCTCTCTCTATCTCTCTCTCTCTCTCTCTCTATCTCTCCCTATCTGTCTATCTCTGTCTCTCGCTTTTCATCACCAACCGCGCATACTAATTAACTCTTTTTCTCAGCGTCGGATATCACGCGTCTCGTTTTACACCCTCTTTTATCTT
>NC_140812.1:9060000-9065000 GCF_050613455.1 Vespa mandarinia | reverse complement strand
TAAGAGGAAAAAAATAAAATAAAATAATATAAGAGTCATACATATGTATAATAAATACAAAGTAAGAGAAAAATTTCTTTTGAGAATGTAAATAAATTCGATGTATGAATAAAAAGTTCTTGCGAAAATTTTTCATGAGGCCGAATTGATGATAAGACTTAACAAGAAAAAAAAAAAAAAGAAAAAAAAAGAAAAAAAAAAAAAAAAAAAAAAAAAAAGATCCCGAGCAAAAATTTCTCCGAAATTTAAATCGATTGATAAAAAAAAAAAAAAAAATAAAATTAAAAAATAAAATAAAATAAATAGTCGCCATATAAATAAAAATATCCCTTTAAATTATTTAGAGAATTCGACCTGGACGAAAAAGCGGATCAAGCGAAAAAGAAATAAATTAGAGAAAAATAAAAAGATACTAAAAAAAAAAAATGTAACAAAGCAAAGTGAAAAAGATTAAGTAGAAGAAGAAGAGGGAGAAGAAAAAAAAAGGAACAAAAATAAAAACAACCAGAGAACGTAGAAATGGAGTTAAACCCTATTATATCCTGTCTACTCGATGAAGTTTCAACGGAGGGACGAATTCTCTTTCTTTCTTTCTTTCTTTCTTTCTTTCTTTCTTTCTTTCTTTCTATTTTTCTCTTTTCTTTTCTTTTCTTTTCTTTTTTGTTATGTTTCTTTTTTTCTCAATTCCTTTTCGAACATTTCGCAATTTCTACTTTTCTTTCTATCCACTTGTTCTCTCAACCTACGTCAGAGTTTCTCTCTCCTTTCGAATTTAGATCGGACAAGAGAGAGAACATTTTCGGCTTAATCAAAGCGTACACCAACAAACAACAAACAACAAACAACAAATAACACCATTGCCAAAACACCACTACCACCATTAACCACCTACCACCTTTAAGACAAGGGAGCCATTTTTTGTTCGTACTATAACACGAAATGGCCGATCTTTCGTTACCATTTTCTATCTCTCCATTAGCTTTTCATTCTCATTTCATTTCATTTTTTTTTTTTTCACATCTTTCTATTGTATCTCTTTTTGTCTTTCTTTTCTTCTCTCTCTTTCTCTTTCATCATTCATCCTTTTTCCTTTTCATTTTTTTATTTTCTATATATTTCGTTTTTTTTTTTGTTATTTTATTTTTCTCTCTATCATCTTTTTTACATTTCCTTAATTTTTTTTCTACAATATTTTATTTTCTCTTTTCCTTACTCTTTTTTGATTTTTCCCTTCTTATTTCTTTGTTTTTCATTTTTCTCTTCTTCTCCTCCTCCACCTCGCCTTCTTCCTTTCCCTGTTCTTATATTTGTTTTTTTTGTCCTCCTCTATTTTATTTCCTTTCTTCGTTTTCTTCTTCTTCTTCTTCTTCTTCTCTTGTTCGTTCTTTTTTTCTTTCCCTTCTTTTTTTTTTTCTCTTTATTTTTCTTTCTTTTTAATTTTCAATTTTATCCTCTTCTTCATCTCCTATTTATTCTCTTTCTTATTTTTATTTGCTCCATCTTTTTTTTTTTTGTTTTTTATTTTTTTTTTCTTCCTTTCTTTTTTTTTTTTTTTTTTTTTTTTTTTTTTTTTTGTAAATTCACCTTCCTTTTCCTTACCCCCATCTTTTCCCCGTTATTACCTAAGAACTGCATTATCTCTCCCCCGGCTGTTCTCGCATTCGGTAAGAAGACGGCAAAGCTTCTTTAGCGTTCCATGATGGTTGGGCGAAGCTCTGCTGACTCGAAATACGGAAAACGGCGGGAAATGGAAGCAGACGCCGATCCCTACTTCTTTCTCTCTCTCTCTCTCTCTCACACACACACACACACACACACACACACACAACACCCACGCGTACGTCTTCTTTTTCTCTCTTCTCTTTTTTTTTTCTTTTTTTCATATATATATATATATATATATATATATATATATATATATGTATGCCGCCTCTTGCTCCTTTATTTCCTCTTTCTCTCTCCCTTTCTCTTTCTTTCTCTCTCCTTCTCTCTCTCCCTCCCTCTCTCTCTTTCTCTCTCCCTTTCTCTTTCTTTCTCTCTCCTTCTCTCTCTCCCTCCCTCTCTCTCTTTCTCACTCACTCTCTCTCTCTCTCTCTCTCTCTCTCTCTCTCTCTCTTTCGTTTTCTTTCTCTTTCTTTTAGCAAACGGTCGTGCCAGTTGGCTCACCACTTCCTCTCTCTTTCTCTTTCTCTTTCTCTTGTTCGTTCGTTCGTTCGTTTCTCGCTCCTTTTTTCTCTCCAAGAGCCGCGTTTCTGCCGTTTACGAACTGCATATAAAATATGTACGTCCTCAGCCTCCAGGCGGCCCACCGTCTAGCCCACCAAATTGGATTTTCCCGAAAAATGGCCGTCGACCATTTTCCATCTCTCTTTCTTCACTTACGATTCTCTCTTACCTAGTCGAAAGCGACTCCTTCTTCTTCATCGTTGTTACTTCTCTCTCTTTCTCTTTCTCTCTCTCTCTCTCTTTTTTTCTCACTCTCTCTCTCTCTCTCTCTCTCTCTCTCTTTCTCTCTCTCTCTCTCTCTCTCTCTCTCTCTCTCTCTCTTTTTCTCTTTTTCTCTTTCTCTCTTTCGAACAAATGAACGAACGACTCTCTTTAACCGTCTCTAGTGTTTTCCTTTTCTTTTGCTTTTTCCTTTCTTTTTTTTGGTTTTTTATTCATTGGTCGAGCAAACTATTCTTATCAAATATATATATATGTTTGTGTGTGTTGTTTCAAATATATATATGTTTGTGTATGTTTGTGTGTCTGAAAAATATATACATATAAACGTATGTATGTAAATATAATATATTATAGAATGATACGTGTAAATAGATATTTTATATATATATATATATTTTTTTTTTTTATAAAGGCCGTTTATAATCTTCGACTCACGACAATGTGTATTGGGTGTGTATTTTTTCTTTTTTTTTTTTTTTTTTTTATTATTATTATTATTATTATTATAAATTATTAGTTCATTTAATACGTAAAATTAATTGAAATCTATATATATATATTAGAGAAATTTTTTTTATATATATTAATTTGATATAAGTTATTTTTGATAAATAATATAACGTAAAGTTATAATTAAATCTAATAACATTGATTATAATCAATAATATATTACACAATATTCATATTATTTAATAGATATTAAAAATATTATAATATAAATATAGTATAATATAATTACACATTATTTATCACTTTTGTTTCATTGATATTAATTATAATTCGTAACGTAGAATATTATATCGTGGATGTTGTTTAGTCATTTAAAAACAATTCGTGACATTAAAGAGACGGAAAAAAGAGTGAATTGACAAGGAAGAAATAAAAAGCAAGGAAAAATGAAACAAACGATTGGCTTATGTAAGATTTAAATTTCACTTTTATATATTTTTCCTGCGTATAATGTAATCGAATAAAAGATTTATAAGAATAGGAATTTGCCCTTCGCAATTTCACCATTTCTTCTTCCTCTTCATTTTCTTCGATAACGAACAAAGAAGGAACAAAACAAAACAGAAAAAAAAATAAATAGAAAAGAAAAGAAGAAAAAAGAAAATAGAAAAAAAAAGAAAAACGTGAAGAAGAAGAAGAAGAAGAAAAGACTACGATCGAATTTACCTTGGGATAGTGACGGTAGGGGATGATTGGGGTGTTGGGCTTAGGGGGTGAGATAGTTGTATGGGGATGAAGGGTCTTTTCTCATTGCGCATTGCTAGGAGAAACTGTAATTTCCATCGCGATTTTGTCGGTGACGATCAAGAAAAAAAAGAAATATAAAAAAAAGGAAAAAAAAAAAAAAAAGAAATAGGAAAAAAAAGTGAACGGAAAAAAAAAATAGAAAAATAAGAAGAAATCATTTCTTTACCGCGTATTCTTTCCCTCGAAGAAGGACATAGCAAAACCGTAGAAAAATCCTTGATAATCCTTTCCTCCCACTTTCATCCCCGTCCTCCTCCTACCCTTGCTACCACTACAACGTTACTACGAACCTAAACTTGCGAACCATTCAATTTCAATCGATAAGGAAGGATTCCGACTTTGCAAGTGAAGATTTTTCTTTCAACGATAAATCGTATATTTACAAGAAGGGGATTATTGGATATGGATAGATAGATAGATGGATAGATAAATAGATAGAGAGAGAGAGCGAGCGGGTGGAGGGGGAGAGGGGGGTGGAAATGGAGAGAAGTACGAGTTTGTCTCTCTCTCTCTCTCTCTCTCTCTCTCTTTTTCTTTTTCTTATCATTTCATTTTTGTTATATTTTCCTTTTTCTTTTTTTTTTCTTTTTTTTTTTTCCTTGCGATCTATAAAGCAAAAGCTAATAAAAATTATCAATAATTTTATAACAATATTACAATTATAGTAATATATATATATATATATATATATATATATATAACAATCGTATATCAAAAGCTAATTAAATTTATTAAAAATCATTGTAATAACAATATTGAAATTATAGTATATATATATATATATATAACAATCGTATGGCAAAAACAAAATGAAGACAATTAATTATTATTGTATAACATTAAGATGTTATAATTATTAACTATTATAATTGTTAACTATTATAACTAACTTAACTAAAAGTTAACTATTATTAATTATTATAATTGTATTAATTTATTATAATTGTATAAAATTATAATTATTGTATAGCAATAGTTAATGAAAACTATTAATCGATCGATCAATAAATCGATCAATCTCTCTCTCTCTCTCTCTCTCTCTCACTCTCTCATTCTCTCACTCTCTCTTTCTTTCTATCTCTCTTGGATTCTCAGAGAAATGTACGTGGAATATTTAAAAAGGACCTTCTCGGTTATATTCCATTCGCGTTTAGAAGGCAGCCAGCCGACTTTCTTTTAGAGCGGCGAAGCGATAATCCGATATTTCGAGCGTATGAAATAGCCTTGCGTATCCGTATAATATCTTTTTAGCCGAGGGCTCTTTTTTTCATAGTGAATAGCGTCGGAAGATATAG
>NC_140812.1:9042500-9047500 GCF_050613455.1 Vespa mandarinia | reverse complement strand
ACGAATAGACGATAGACATATTTACTGTTTATATATATATATATATATATATATATATATATATATATATGTATGTATGTATGTGTATGTATGTATGTATGTATGTATGTATGTATATAATTATATTATATCAGGATACATTAACATAAATATATGCAATATGAGCTTTAACACGTATATACATAATTGATATCAACGATAGAATCCCGTTGATCATTTATTAATGACGCGAAACATTTGCCGTAATCTTCGAAGATAATAAATAAAGTCGATGAAAATTATTATGCAATTATCCAATAGATATTTAATTGGATCGATTTACATGAAAGTACATGTTCATATTACGTTATGTACTAAGTAATAAACCATACCGCTTGATTTGAAACATCGTCTATAAATTGGTCTCACACTTTCGTTCAATTTGATCCCTCCCCCCACCCTCCTCCCTTTACTTCTTCCTCCCTTTTTTACCCTTTACCCTTTGCTCACTTCTCTTCTTCACGCGATCGACATGAACAAAGATCCTTGTAAAATGACTTTACGATCAGTTCGAAGGGTAAACATCAAACGTGTTTCTAACGAACACTTTGGCTTTTAACATTTGATATCTAACGCTATTATATACGATACTCCAACTCTTGCTGTTACTTTCTCTTTGACGTATCCCAATCTGAACATTTTTTTTTAATCTTCGTCGATTTGTCAATTGATTAAAGTTTTGTAATTGAAAACAATCAGATCGTTTATATTCTCATTGTATTATGCATTTTTTGTATTTTATTTTATTCTATTTTTTTCTTTTTTTTTCTTTTTTTATATTTATATTTTTTTTTTTTTTTTTGGAGAATAAAAATTAAAAACAATCGGTTAAGATATTATTCGATATGTGAAATACGATTCGATATAAAAATTGTTATATCTTAATTATTCATAAATTTTTTTTATTAATTCATAACGTGTCTGTTTAATCGTATATAAGTTAATTATTGATGTATAATTCTTTTGTATATATATATATATATATATATATATATATATATATATATATATATACAATGGATATATATATACAAAATATCCCAAATATATATATATATAAATGGTCGAGCTATTGAAGAATATTTCGCTCAGAATGTACGATTAAATTTATTTAAATTATACTTGAATTATTTAAAAGGTTTATTATCATTTGTATATAATTTTCAATTACATGTACACACACACTGATCCATTGATGTGGTGGATATTGTCTTTCTCTATATTTTTTTATTCATCTTTTTTTTTTTTTATAAATTAAACACACACACACACATACTAATCATTTTATATGAATATACTTACACACAAATATATTGATAATGTAATACTTAACATACTTTCTTTTTTTTTTTTTTTTTTTTTCTTTTTAATAGTTAAAAATAACATCATAAACTGCATAAAACGTATTGAAATATAATATAATTCAATGTTCAGATGATGATGTTTAATTAGAATACATTATGAAAAAGAAGAAAGAAAAAAGAGAATTTTTTATTCCATCATTATGATGGAATAAAATAAAATAATGCTTCTCACTCGCTTCGTCGTAAAGTTAACAAGTCTTGCGGAAAGATACTCAGGGGAAAAAAAAAATAAGACTAACGTTCGAAGGGATAGAAAAAGAAGAGTTATATCCTTAAGAGGCAATTGTTTACTTTCAGGATATATCGACTGACCTAACTGTGTTATATCCTAGCGTAACTGGTCGCCATTTTCACGCAGTAATTGGACCGGCTAGCAGGTCCTAACTGACAAATAAATTTACTTCCTCTCTCTCTCTCTCTCTCTCTCTCTCTCTCTCTCTCTCTCTCTCTCTCTCTCTTTCTCTTTCTCTCTCAGACACACACACACATACACACACACTTTCTTATTTCGGTCGAGTGCTAGCTCGTCCACAGTGTTACCCTAATTGAAGACAATGTTCCACGTAATAAGGAACCAACTTGCGGACATCTTTAGTATTTACTTTTGTATTATCGTATTTTAATTAGCAAATAAAATTAACTGGTTTTTCTTTTCTTTTTTTTTTTTTCTTTTTTTTTTTGTTATCATTTACAAAGTGTCAATCCATAACTTTTTCATTAATTACTTGTCGCAATTATATATGATTACTGAATAACATATTCGTTTTAACTTGATTGTTTTTTTTTTGTTTCTTTTTTTTTATCGCTTATTAAACAAATTTAATAACAACTTTTTTGTTAATAATGAAAAAAGAAAAAGGAAAAAAAAAAGAAAGAATAAAATAATCGTATGTTTAATTACGTACGAATTTTCTTTTTTTTCTTTTTCTTTCTTTTTTAATTTTTTTTTAACATTATTTAGATTATTATCGTTATTTGCAAGGATCGTTATTAAAACTTGTTTAATCATTTTCATATATTAATTATTAGAACAAATTTGAGATGAATTTTTATTGACAAAGAAAGAAAAAAAGAGAAGAAAATTAGCGTATTCCATATGATAATTATTGTTTCCCATTATTATTATTATTATTATTATTATTATTATTATTATTATTATTATTATTATTATTATTATTATTATTATTATTATTATTATTATTATTATTATTCTAAATATTTCGTAATATTAATTTCATTAACATTCGTAATATCACGCGTTTACATTAAAAAAGTTATTACAGAGAGAAACATTGACGATAAATTCTACCACCCTTACCACCCTTACCACCCATCCCGCCACCCTATCCATCCCCATGCTATCGAACTTGGTTCTTAATAAAACTGATGGGAAAAGTTTGGTGTAGGAAAGAGAAAAAGGAAAAAAGTAGGAAAAAACGAAAAAGTGAAAAAAAATTGTTTGACATTCAACGCGTTAAACGTTATGACAAATGGCGAAGGAAACGTGTCGGTGGTGGTGGTGGTGGTGGTGGTGGTGGTAGTAGTAGTTCGATAGGATTATCTGCTTTTCCTATTGCTTTTCGACTTTTGCCCTTAAGGGAGGATTGATTTGATCTACAAGTTCCTCTCGGCACGTTCTACTCCCTTCTTCTTCCCCTTTTTTCTCCCCTTTCTCTCCCTTCTCTCCCTTCTTCTCTCTTCTTCTTCTTCTTCTTCTTTTCCCATTTCTTTCGTATACCCTTCCTATAACAAAGCAAGTAGGTGGAGAGTCTAAATAATACGCGAATAATACTTTATAAGATTTCTCTCGTATTTCAATTTGTAATTTAATTGCGCTTATATCATCAAAAGCGAGCGTGTCAACCCCTATAGTAAGAAATATATATATATATATATATGTATATATATATTATCTATTCTACCCCATTCGAATAAACTGAATTTTTCTTCTTTAACAACGTATTTTCGACAGGGTCGGAAAGATAATTTCATTTCTATCTTTCTATTTCTGTGCACGTAGACATTTGTGCGTGCGTGTGTGTGTATGTGTGTGTATAATAGAGAAAGAAATTGTTTGCCGTCCAACTTCTTATATAATTTTAAAAAGAATATTAAACGATATTGTTTTTTAATTTAATTTATAATAATATGTTAACCGTATATAACATGGATTAATTTATAAATTTCAAAAAAATTCAGTTCGTAACTTTATATATTATTATTATTATTATTATTATTATTATTATTATTATTATTATTATTGTTATTGTTATTATTGTTATTGTTATTATTAATTAAATAATTTTGTGATCAAAAATAAATGCAGATCATAAATATATATGCATAGATATACATAATAAATATATATAGAAATATTAATACATAAAATCATTGAATGCGTTCTATCAAAAATAAGAACGAAATTTTTGGTAAAAAAAATTCAACGAACAAAAGAAAAAAAAGAAAAAAGTAAAAAAAAAAAAGACAAGAGAGAAAGGAACCCAAAAAAGGTATCAAAAAAAAAAGAAAAAAAAAGAGAAACAATAGAAAAAAAAGAAATGGAAACACGTCAGTTTTACCAATAACCATCATAATAATAGTTCGTTGTAATTTATTTTTGCGAACAACGATCGTTCGCTTTTCTGTCAATCAATTTCCCTCCGCCGTCACCGTCACAGCCACCACCGCCAATCCCCATCCCCCATGCCTTCTCCCTCTTTTTTTCTTCTTCCGTACTATGTCGCTTTAAAATCGTCTTTTTTTTCTTATCGTCATAAAGGAAAGGAAAAAAATAAAAAAAATAAAAAACAGAAAAAAAAACATGTAAAAAAAGAGGGCAACGAATATTGGGAGTCGAAAAAGATTTAAAAAAGAAAAAAAGAAAAAAAGAAAAAAAGAAAAAAAAAAGAAAAAAAGAGAAGAAATAACAAGGGGGAAAAAAGGAAGAAAAAAGAGAGAGGAGGGGGTGGGTGAGAGTGGGTGGGGAAGAACGAGGGGATAAAAATGAACAAAAAAGGGACAGGGGGATAAACGCGTAGCCGGTAGCTAAAAATTGGCTGGTATCGTCACGTGGAGCAAGAGCGTCGTCCAAGCTCGTAGTAGTGACGCGTCGCGTCGTTTGCCCGACACCGATGCCGACGCCGACGCCGACGCCGTCACCGACGCCGTCGTTGTCGTTGCCGCCGCGTCGCCGGTGTACACTTTTTTTTATTATCTTTTTTCTTTTTTCTTTTTTCTTTTTCCAATTTTTTTCTTCTCTCTCTCTTTCTCTCTCTATTGCTCTCGTCGGCGCCTATCTTTTTTTTTTCATTTTCGTTTCTTTTTTCTTGCTTGTTTTTTTCTTGTTTTATTTATTTTTTTTTTCCTTTTTCTTTTTTTTCTCTTTTTTTTTTTTTTTTTACGTCAAACCCGCTCGTCTCTCCGCGCGATCGCGCAATCCCATCGCTCCCCTCCTCCTCCACACCTCCCGCTGCCCATCGGACGGTGGACGCCGCGTCGCTTCGGGTTTCATTTCAGCCGTCGATTTTTCGCGACCATTCGACGTTCGTCCGGATATCAACGAAGTTCGCAGAACCGGCCAAATTACGGGGTTTCGGT
>NC_140812.1:9037500-9040000 GCF_050613455.1 Vespa mandarinia | reverse complement strand
TAATTCGTGAAATAATAATGTCACTTTTCATAGATTTTATTTCTTTAATAAGAATTCAGCTATGGTCGGATCGTATTATAGTAACCTGACACGTTTTTAAAATGATAGATCAAATTTTTCGAAAGGGAAAGTTACATAGTACTCATTCGCAATTTGTCAATGTCTCCTCCCTATCCTTGTTACAAGTTCTAATCATTTTGAAAAGAAGATCCGGTTAGAAAAAGAAAAAAGATTTACTATAGTAGATGACGAGAGTCATGTTCTTAAAATCGTTTTTCCTTCGTAAAGCGTATATAGACTTTCGAAGTTTAGCAAAGTTTTCTTTTTTTATATTATGTATATTTATATATAGGGTGATGGGTTTAAATGGATACCATACGTGAATACGACACGTTTGTGTATATATTTTTTATTAAAAAAGAAAAAAAAAAAATAGCAATTCACATAATTATATAAGAAAAAAAAAAGAAAGAAATAAAATTAAACAAAAAGAAAGAAAAAAGAAAACATTTTCAATTCCTTTATATAATTTTATAAAAATTACATGAAATGTATAAAATGGAATTAAAATTAAAATAACATTAACATCGTATAAAATATAATTTTATATTATCTATAATTAAATTAAATTCATATTTATATTTATGTCTTTTGTATTTTTATTTTCATTATATATTTATACATTATTTATTAATATATACATATGTATATATGTATATATGTATATATATATATATATATATATATATATATATATATATATATATTAATATTTTTATTTTAAATGTCAGATGAAGAAAATTCTTTTTGTTAAATAATTCAAAAAAGTCCGAAGTTAAGATATATGCAAATTTAATACCGGAGTATATTATAATAAGGGTTTAATTAAAGGTTTATACATATAAATTACACACACACACACACACGTACACACGTACACACTCGTTTGTACTTACACGTATATTAATTAATCACTAATTTTCATCGCAAAGAATAAGTACATACAGTTTTACATAAAAGAAATGTCAAGTTTTTTCTATGTAACCTTTCCATTCTCTCTCTCTCTCTCTCCCTCTCTCTCTCTCTTGCTCACTCTCTCTTTTCTCTCTTCTTCCTTATTTCACTCTCCGCATTCTTCTTGCGGAATCTTGAAGAATGAAATGAATTATTCATCATTTGAAATCGTTAAACTTCCCGCGATACTTTCCAGCTGGTGTTATAAGCAGAGCGTCTCCGTTCAGAGAAGAAAAAAAAGGAAAAAAAAAAAAAAGAAAAAGACAAAAAGAAAAAAAAGAAAAAAGAAGAAGAAGAAGAAGAAACAAAAGACAGAAAGAGTAAGAGAAAAAGAAAAATAACTGAATGGAAACGTCAAAGGTGAGAGTAAAGAAAATGGTGGGCGGCAAGGAGTGAGTGGGTGGGTGGGTGGTTGGTGATGAGAGCGGTGATAAGGGTGATGGGGTTTCGAAGTCTAGAGTGGGACGGGGGAGGGATGGAGTGAGTGGGTGGTTGGAATTCAGGGGGTTTGTTCAAGGGGATTGGTGGGGGTATAGAAGAGAAAAAGAGAGAAAGATTGAGAGAGAAAATAGGGCCACTCGTGAGAGCCCATTTGTTTTGTGGGACGCTCGAAATTGGAGATGGTTACCTACTAACCCACCCACCCACCCACCCTCCCACTACCCTCCCCGCACCCTCGTAAGGGTAGAAGACCATCGTTGCAAACCACCACAAATACTACCACCTTCGTCCCCTTATTCAGCCATTCGTTTTGTTCTTCGAGAAAAGAGACTCAATATATATATATATACTTAGTATATATATATATATACTTTAGTACCTACTACTACCCCTCGCACGAGTCATCCATCAAATATAATTGTCTTGTGGATTCTTCTTCTTACTCGATTCTATCTATCTCTTTCTCTCTCTCTATCAATCCATCTATCTATTTTTCACTATTTCTCTATATATATATCTCTCTCTTTCTCTCTCTCCCTCTCTCTCTCTCTCTCTCTCTCTCTCTTTCTAGTTCTCTATCGATCTATCTATCATTTTTCTCTCTTTCTGTCTTTTGTTGGAAAATGCAAATTTGGATAGTGTCATCAGTTTGATCTTGTCTCTTGAACGAATCATTGTAAAAGGGATATTATCTTATTTTGAGATATTATATCTCGTATTACGGTATTTTTTTTTCTTTTTTTTTTTTTTTATTTATACTGCGTTAATATGACACGTATTCTCTTTAATGGATCCTTCTTTTTATATACATCTTCTATTTTTCGTTTTTCTCTCCATTACATGCAATATTATTACTTTTGTAATAACTCTTTTCTTTTCTGTCGTAATTATTTTTGTTCCTACATTTTTGATATATTATAATTAATAATATTATATATATAAAATTATTAATTATACAATACTTATGTATATTTATATGTTTATTTTTATGTTTGTTTGTGTGCTTTTTTGCGTATTTAGATGTATTATATAGATGCGTAATAAC
>NC_140812.1:9005000-9030000 GCF_050613455.1 Vespa mandarinia | reverse complement strand
TCTTACTTTTTTCTTTTTTTTTCTCTTTCTCTTTCTCCTACGCGTTATAAGCGTTAAGAAACGAATAAGAGAGAGAGACTATTGCAAGGAGAAAAGTTTTGATAATGAAATAGACGTCGTTCGAAGTAGAAGATATAATAAAGGAAAGGACAAATGTTGGAGAAGAAACTCTATCGTTATAATAATGGTGGTCGGAAGGAAGATGGGGTTGGATTAAAATAAGTTTTGTTTTCAATAGTTATCGCTTTATTAATATTATCTAATTTATTATATTACTCATTGGTTTTCATTGATTGTTTAATTATTTTTGTTATTGTTTTTTATGTATCGTTAATAATCCGTCCGTATGATAGTTCGTACGTTTTACTATATCGTATTATAAATTTTTTATTATCAGCGAGAGGGAAAGAGGGGTGGTTCTTTTTCACTCTTATAAATGATACTTCACTGATTAGTATTAAAAATAGTTGAGAAAAATAATATATATTTTATATTATATAAAATATTAATTTTATATAGTATTTTTTGTTTTTTAAAAATTGGTTTTTTCTTTTTTTTTTTTCTTTTTTTTTTCTTTTTTTTTTTTAACGAAGCGTCGTACATGAGAAAAATAAGAAAGAAACAGAAAAAGAAAAATTTTATTCCAAATTCTCATCAATTATGGAACAATACTTTCTGTGTGTGTAAAAAAAAAAAAAAAAAAAAGAAAAAAAAATATTTTTCAAAAAAGGAATTAATTTTCTCGAAGACGTTGGATCGTTTGAATGACAAAGAAAAAGAAAAAGAAGAAAAAAAAAAAAAAAAAGAAAGAAAACAAAAAAAACGATGAAATATTGTTTCACATTTTTATCGTTTTACTTTTCTTTGCTCCTTTTTTTTTTCTTTTTTTTTTTTTTTCTTTTTTCTTTCCCTTCTTTTGTTTAAGATAGAATTATAATTGTTAATTATATTGAATTATGTAAAACATCTGAATCCCCTGTATAAAAGACGTATCGTCATTAAATAATTCTCTGGAATGGAATTTATATGGGTTAGTTTCGAACTCATTCATATTACTAAATTCTTTCGACGAAAGAGAAAAAGAAGGAATATAGGTAGGCGTTGTTGAAAGTAAAAAAGATCGGATAAATCTGAGAAAATTTCTTTGAAAAAGTTTAGTAGAGTTAGGTATAATATTATAGTTAACTATAGTTACCTAACTAAATCGCCTTTGGCAAGGGGTATTGAAATAAAAGAAGAAAACTTTGTCCCGTTTGCCCTTCGTCGTTCGTCATGACAAAGAAATTACTGAATATCTCGACATCGTCATTATCAATGTTCCTTATCAATGTTTTCTCGAAGTTAACAAGCTTGATAAGTTTGATCGAAAACTTTCTTTTCTTTTCTTTTTTTTCTTTTTTTTTTTTCTTTTTCTCTTTTCTTTTCTCTTCCATCGATTCATCGAATTGTTTTGTTACTTTGATCTCGTGATATTAAGTAAACAATTTTATATAATAAAATTATTAATAATTATTATGAAATAATAATAATTGTAAACAACAATTATTATCAATTAATAATAAAGATTCACAGATAGAACGTTATAAAATAATCGTCAGCATTGAATTTACGAATATTGCAGGATGATCATTTAGATATTAAAAAGTACAAAATGTTCGTATGGGATAATATTTAAATTGTTTCGAATAAGTAAGAAATAAAGAAAAACCGGACGAAACAAAACTCGACCAAAAATTGCATTTATATTATTTAATTATTTTGCATATTTACATCGTTACAATAATGACGAATTTTTTTTTGGAATGCACGTATAGGTACATTTTTTTTTTTTTTTTTTTTTTAATATCTGGCCCGATAAAATTATTCGAGTTGTGTAAATAAAATTCGTAAATAATTTCATGGCAAATTTGTTTGATAAAAATTATTATTCAAAAGAAAAGAAAAGAAAGAAAAAAAAGAAATAACAAAGAGAAAAAAGGATACAAATAGAAACGATCAAAAAGAAGTCCTATAAAAATAGAAGATATTCAGGTGCGTGAAAAAGATGGGCCTCATGTTAAATCTGCTTAGTCCAACAGAGAAAGTGTGCGTACGTGCGTGCGTGCGTGCGTGTGTGTTTGTGTGTATGTGTGAAAGAGAGGGAGAGAGAGAGAGAGAGAGAGAGAGAGAGAGAGAGAGAGAGAGAGAGAGAAAGAGAATAGTATAGCGACAGTTAGTTGGCTGGACTTCGACGGTCATAT
Source organism: Vespa mandarinia (assembly GCF_050613455.1). Lineage (NCBI taxonomy): Eukaryota > Metazoa > Arthropoda > Insecta > Hymenoptera > Vespidae > Vespa > Vespa mandarinia. Next base: position 9,027,760 of record NC_140812.1, on the reverse strand, counting down.
CTCTCTTACACTCGAATGCGAGCGAATCCCTAGAAATTTATACGAACGGTTAGTTTCTGGGATAGTTTAAATGGCTCTTTCATCTCCTCTCCTACAAACGCTCCCCCCACAATTCCCCCTCGCCACCCCACCTCATCCTTTGCCACCCACTTTTGCTCCCGTTCCTGCCACCACCCACTCATCCCTACTATCTATTCCCGTACCCCTCAACTCTATCTCGAACTCTATCTCTCATCGAGACCAAACCCTTCCTTCCTTCCTTCCTTCCTTCCTTCCTTCCTTCCTTCCTTCCTCTCTCCCTCCCACTCTCCTGTCCCATCCCTACCACCTTCCAATTCTAAATCTCTATATAGCCATACCATCTGCTCGTGTTCTTCTTCGAATCTCTGACACGAGTCGAAACGGCAGGACTTATGCGACCTGGCTGGCGAGAGAGTTAGATGCTTGAGTTAGGTCAGTCGTCGCTTAAACTCTGGATGAACTCCACATAGTTCGTTCGTAACTTAATCTATCTGTCTATTTCTCTCTCTCTCTCTCTCTCTTTCTCTCTCTCTCTCTCTTTCTCTCTCTCTCTCTCTTTCTCTCTCTCTCTCTCTTTCTCTCTGTCTCTTCCCCCCCTACACCCCCCTCTCTATATATATATGTATATATTTGTTCTTTTTATTTTATTTCTTTTTTTTTTTTTTTTTTTTTATTTTATTTTTATATTCGTTCTTATCATTCGTAATAGAATCTACAAGTTAAATGTATTCCTATGGTTTTGAATAAATTGTGGTTTGAATCAATCGTGACTTTTCAATTTTTTTTTCTTTTTCTTTTTCTTTTTCTTTTTTTTTTTCTTTTTTTTCGAAATTGATACGTAAAATAATGGACTTTTGGGCTAAATATTTTAATACGTTTTCAATCTCCCTCTCTCTCTCTCTCTCTCTCTCTCTTTTTTTTTGTTGTTCATTTTGTGTGTGTGTATGTTTTTTTGTTTTTTTGTTTTTTTTCTTTTAATTTCTTTCCTTTCATTTCTTTTTTTATTTCCTTTTATTCTTTTCCGTTTTTTCTTTTTCTTTTTTTTTATATTTATTTATTTATTTATTTATTTTTCATTCGTCATTATCCCAAGTAGAATTTTACAGGCATAATACGTTTCTGTCGTTACAAATAAATTGTTTATCAATCAATCTTGAATTTTGATTTTTTCGAAATTGATACGAATAATGACGTATGAGTTAAATTAATTTAACGTTTTCATTTCACGCTTTTAACCTTTTATTTTTTTACTTTTCATTGTTTTGATTGTTCTTTTTTTTTTTTATTTTTTTTATTTTTTACAATCCTTTTTTATTTTATTTTCCCGTGTACCTCAAGTCTCCCCTTGCCTTAACTTATTGCAAGCACATATGATTGAATCGATATGAGTACATAAAAGAAAAAAAGAGAGAGAGAGAGAGAGACAAACAAACAACACTTATTCTTAATGATGTCACAAAAAAGAATAAAAGGAAGAAATATTTAATATCGATGATAATAAAAAAAATTCCAAAAGAAAAAAAAAAGATACGTTTAGCGCTGATAACAATTAAAATGATAAGAAATACGAAGCAAAGTTTTTTCAACATATCATTGTACGTACCTCTAAAAAAAAAAAAAATTGGAATTCTCATCACGTATACTTTCTATACTACTTGATCTCTCATCTCCATCGTACGGTCAAAGCTCTCCAACTCACTTGCACCTCCCTTCCTCCCTCCACCCCCACTCACTCTCTCTCCCTCTTTCTATTTTTCCTCCATCTCTTTTTCTCTCTTAGTCGATTCTTAGCGATATCGACCACTCCCAATTCCTCTCTCTCCTCAATCCCCTCAACCCTTACAACCAACCATCTACCCGTTCAAACCACCACCCAACGTTTTTCTTTCCTTCTTCTTATCCTTTTTTCAGACAGCTCAGATCGTCCCTCTCCTGGCACGATTTCGTTGAACGAGCTGTTCGAGCGGAAAAGTGGTGCTCCGAACGTGCAACGTGCACGGCAAGAGAGATTATAGAGAGAGGTTGTAGTTAGAGGAAAGACGAGGATATGGCTTGGACCGTATCGTCGTAAAAAAAGAAAAAAGAATTTAACGAAAAAAAAAAAAGAAAAAAAAAAGGATAAAATAATAATGACCATAATAATAATAATTATAATAATAATAGTAATAATAATAATAATTAATTGTTATTATTTACAATTATATTATTATTCATATGTAATATTTATTTATTATTATATTCATAAGTAATATTTATTTATTAATTATATTCATAATTAATATTAATTATTATAATAATAATAATATTTATGAATAATAATAATTATAATAATAATAATAATTAATTTAATGAAAAAAAAGAAAGGATAAAATAATAATGACCATAATAATAATTATAATAATAATAGTAATAATAATAATAATTAATTGTTATTATTTACAATTATATTATTATTCATGTGTAATATTTATTTATTAATTATATTTATAATTAATATTGATTATTATAATAATAGCATTTATAAATAATAATAATTATAATAAAAATAATAATAATAATAATAATTATTAAATGTTATTGTAAAAAATTCAACTTTAAATTATTATTTTTCTTTTGTGCTAGAAAATTTCTTGTATTTTTTTTTAATTTCTTCTTTAGATTTAAATTCTAGGATAAATGATATACGAGTTAATTCACATATATATATATATATATATTTATTTTAATATATTATATTTATTTATCTTTAATATATTATATTTATTAATATATTATATTAATATATTATATTTAATATATTATATTTATTTAATATATATATATTATATTTATTATAATATATTATATTTATTTATCACATATATATTTATATATATATTTTTTTTTCTCCCTTCTTTCGTCAGAAATATATTATATTTATGTTGGTTTTTTTTTTCCTCCGTCGTCCCTTTCATCTTTTTTTTTCCTTTCTTTTTTGTTCCTTCTTCTGTTTCTTTTTTCTTTCTTTTTCTTTTTTTCTTTCTTTCTTTTTTTTTTTTTTATCTTTTTTTTTCTTACTTCTTTTAATACTAAAATGATACGGAAATATTATCTCATCTCTAGCACTCACTCTATATTTCCCCGAAGAATATTTCTTATTTCTTCGAAAGGAGAAATATTTGAGATACAAGTTAGTTGACTACACTACGTATATGTATATGGATATATATCCCACTTTATTTACGTAAAAGAGAAAAAGGTTAAAAAGTTCGAATAGTGGAAGGACACACACACATACACACACATAGAAAGATTGAGAGAGAGAGAGAGAGAGAGAGAGAGAGAGAGAGAGAGAGAGAGAGAGAGAGAGAGCAAATGTTTCTATGATGTGAAACGAAAGGGAATAATTTCTTGAAAATACATTCAAAGAGTATCTTCATATAATTGTCTTTTCTTAAAAATAATATGTAATATATATATATATATATATATATATATATATATATATATATATGTATGTATATACATGTGTGTATGTGCATGTATGTATATATATTGTACGTATAATTGGTTCGTATATAATTAAAAAGACATAAATGAAAACAAAGAAAAAATTAACTGAGAAAAAAATTAATCGGCATCATTCAGCAAAATTCATTGAAAATCATTATTCTAGTGTAAAATATTAATCATTGTTAAAAAAGAAAATTGAACAAAAACTAGAGAAGAAAAATTCTTTATTATTATTATTATTATTATTATTATTATTATTATTATTATTATTATTATTATTATTATTATTATTTCTTAACAAAAAAATAACACTAATATGAAAATCATAGTCTTCATCTGTATGTTAATATAATTATATATTTTGTACAGCTTAGTACAACTTTGTACATACTATGAAAATGTTGTTTAAGAATGTTTAAGAAAGAAAGTGTATAAAAAAGAAAAAATATTTGCAGTAGCAAACAAATCGAAATCGTTATGATCGGATAATTAATGGTAATAGAAGAGAAAAGAAAAGAAAAAAATAAAATAGAGAGAAAAAAAAAATAATAATAATAAATAATAGAAAGATAATAGAAAAATAATAGAAAAAAATTGAAACAAATGATTTGAAAAAAAAAAAAAAAATGAAAAGAAATAAATACGTACATCTTGCAAGGAAAATTAAAAATACGTAAATCTTGCAAAGAAACATAATTTTTTTTTACGTTACCAAATATGCTGATGTATCCATGAGAAATAAAGAAAATGGCGTTGTTTTATTAATGTTAGTAGTGGGGATAGTTGAGTTAAAAATGAAAATTTCTCTGGCGACTGTCCGTCTATGGTTGCAGAGGTTCCTTCCCTTAGTGGTCGTTAATTCTCCACGTGCAACCGCGTGACATTAATGGTGCGTTGGGAGTTAGAAGCGACTACGGGGCCTGGTTGATGGTATTCGCAACACGTTCGGTTAACGGAATGCAGAAATTGCATCTACCAAGAAAAATATTCAAAACAGTTTATTTTCTTATAAACTTCATACATTTTCATTTATTTTTTATTATCTAATATTATTGGTCCATGATGAATATGAAGAAAACGAAAAAGACAAAAAATGTAAATGAATGAATGAATGAATGAATAAAATTTCATAAATAGTAACATTTATTTAAAAAAAAAAAAGAAAAAAAAAAAATTGTTTAACGATTGGAAAAATTATATCATTCATTTTTTATTTATATATTTCACCTTCGTCATTTTATTATTTTTAATTTTCTTTTAAATCTATATTGTTTGGATAATTATTTTCTTACTTAATTTTTGCTATGTAGAAAAGTCACATATATATATACACACACACACACACACACAGACACAGACGTAATAGATTTCCAATTATGTGTCATTTTATATAATTGTACATATATATATATATATATATATATATATATATATAATTTTTTTTATAATTTTACACATTATATAAATCAATATAGTAGGAAAATAACAAAGACGAAAACAAGAAAAAAATATGAAAATTATATACACAATTTTCTAAACAATCAGATATAATTTATAATAAATTTCTAAACGTTTAAATAAATTAATTCTTATAATTATTATGAAATAATTGATATACGTATTAATATTTTTCTGTAATAACTCTCTCTCTCTCTCTCTCTCTCTCTCTCTCTCTCTCTCTTTCTCTCTTTCTCTCTTTCTCTCTCTCTTTCTCTCTTTCTCTCTTTCTCTCTGTCATATAGCAAAAGTTATTATTTCTTTCGTTTTCTTTTTTCTTTTGATAAAATCAAACGTCTGAAAATTGAAGATCTGACGATTAAGATATTAGATAATTTAAATACACGGAGGAGGAGATTGAGAGTTACGCATCTGAGAAATGCAAGAAACGTGGAGTAGCATTCCTAACATAGAGATAGATATAATATATATATATATATATTGTATATATATATATATATATATATATATATATATATATATATATATCACCGTAGTGTTAAATAGCATTGTAGTAGAGAAGGAAGACTAAGGGGTTGCTTGCTTAAGCTTTGGCATCCGAGAAACCGTTTAATTTAATCGACCATTTGAAATTCCTTAGAGATCAACAATCGTATTTCTCAAATGCATACAATATATGCATATATATTCTCCTTTTTAATTTTCTAATCTTTATAGTCATTGTGTTTTTTGTTTTTTCTTTTTTTTTTTTTTTTTTTTTTTTAATTCATCATTTATCGATCGATCATTTTTTATCGTTAAAAATAAAAATAAAAATAAACAGAGAGAGAGAGAGAGAGTTGAAATGTAAAGACCTTCGTAAAGGTCAAAGTTCAAAGTTAAGAAAATAATTGATCGCGAAAGATAAGAGAAAAAATTGAAGAAAAGAAAAGATAAGAAAGATAAGAAAGACAAGAAAAAAGAGATGAAAGAAAAAAAAAAAGAACTGGTGAAAGATCATTGACCGAGAAGGTAAAGATGTCGGAACTTTTGAACTCTCTTTACCTTTGAAAATTATTCCGAATAAACGAACGAAACGGGGTAATGAACGGTAAGTGTAGTACTTAGCGTACTTTCTCAAGGACACACTTATTCAGATGCGAAGGAAAAATTTCATCCCTTTCAGATTGAAACTCATTCAAACTCTCATGCATTGAACTTAAAAAAAAAGAAAGTCGATCGTAGTTTTATAATACGCGATACTCATTGAGCAATGCTCTATTATTATAAGAGCATTATAATTTTTAATAATTAAATATGATTCTATTTAGATATTCGGGGAATTTATCCGGGGGTTATATTCGGGGTGTTAAATTATATTCGGGGTGTTAAATTATATTCGGGGTGTTAAATTATTTATTAATTTTATAAATGTCAAATTAAAGAAAAAAAAAAATTAATACAAAGATAAAGATAACGATATATAAATATCTGTATCTAAATGTAGTGTAATGAAATCTCTAATCTGATCTAAGTTATTTCTTTTATTATTTTTGTCTCGTGTTAGTTTCAATGATCTTTGTAATATTTTTTGTTTTTTTTTTTCCTCATAATATTACGTTGTATTAATTTTTTTTTATCATTTTATATATGCCAAATTTATATGTTGATGAATATGCTATTGTAAATATTTATAAAGATTTGTATATATATATATATATATATATATATATATATATATAATATGTAAATAATATTATATTTATGTATAAATATTTATGATTGCATAAATACCTATATACACATTTTTTTTCTTTTTTAACAAATATACACATTGGAAAATATTTTTGTTCGAATATATATACATATAATTTTTTTACTTATATATTTTCCTTCAAATATATAAAAATAATAATAATAATAATAATAATAATAATGATAATAATAAATATGAAAATTTGTCAAATTTCAAAGGAAATAATTATATTTATCGATTAAGTTAAAGTTAAAAAAAAAAAAGAAAAAATGGGTTGAAATATTTTGTTTAAAAAAAATAATGAAGAATTTTTGTTCACAATACTTTAATTTCTTAATTAATAATTATATGAAATATTAAATATTAAAAATTTTCTCAAAGTATTTACGGCGTCTCGTTCGTCGTTGGTTAAGATTTAAAAATCGTCGTGAAAAAGTCTGCATGAAAATGTCACCGGAGCTAATCTCACTCCTTTTTTCTCTTTCTTTCTTTTTCTTTTTTTTTTTTTTTTTTCTTTTTTCACCCTTTTCATTTTCCCGAAATGCTCACTCCCTCCTTCCCCCATTCGCTTCCCATTCGTGATACGCAAAAGTACACTTCTCTCTTAACAGTCGCCGAGCAACCCTTTTGCTTATTTAACCTTTTCCCGGCGTTCGCACTTCTTTCTTTATTTTTTCATCTCTCTCCTTCCCTCTCATTTTTTCTCTTTTTCCATCCCTTAAACCTTTTCGCCTAGGTCTTTGCAATTTCGAGTATATCTACTGCAAGTTCCTGTTAGAATCATTCCGAGTTTCACTCCAGCGATCTAACTAACTATGTATGAAATTGACACTGTGTATTAGGATGGAACAAAGATATATATATATATATATATATATATATATATATATATATATAAACCAAAACGTGTGTGTATGTACATGTGTGTATATATCACACGAATGTATATGTGAAAAAAAAAGTTGGATGTGTTAATTTAAAGAAGTGTGATATATATAAAATAAAAAAAAAAATTTATTTGATCTAACATAACTAAAATAAAATAAAAAAATAAAAAAAAAAAAGAAAAAGAAACATACATCAAATAAAATCCCTATTACTCTTACTGACAAATAAAATAAAATATAAAAAAAAAAAAAGAAAATACATTCATATAAGTACATGTAAATCTAATAAATGTACATAAATGTGTAAAAACTATAATATATAAAACGACTATAAGTGTTAGATATATGTATGTACATATATGTAAAATCGAAGAAACATACATACGTATGTAAATAAGAGCAAAATATTACTGTACATACATACATACATACATACATACATACATACATACATACATACATACATACATACATACATACATACATACATACATACATACATACATACATACATACGTATGTAAATGTAAAATGAAAGAATGTACGTACGTTGTACATACAGATATGTTTCGCAGAGTAAGACTTATACATACTCACATATATAAGCATACGGAGACACTTACAAAGATACGTGTATTAGTTCGAAATATATATGTGTGTTGTTATGTGTGGACACGTATATGGTAGAGATGAGAAGGCGTCGGAGTTCTCGGCACAATGGAACATTTTACATTTTTTATACTCGCATGGTGTAACTAATGCCATGAGCTCCCTATGCACATACGCTCGTAAACGTTCGTCGAGTCGTCTGTTAGGGAATATTTCATGATGTTATATATATGTATACACACACACACACACACATCGTACAGAAAAAGAGAGAGAGAGAGAGAGAGAGAGAAGTATATGGGAGCGTGTACTATCTCGTGGTGCATGAACGATGACATTCTGATGTGAAGTTGCATACCTATTTCTTGTACCTTCTACCTTTTGCCTTTCTACCTTTCTACCTTTTACCTATCATCTACAAAGGATGATAGCGAAATCGGGCCGACACTACCAACGACACCAAGGATGTTATCATCCTTTTTAACCATGCACAAAGTTTAACCTTTATCGAAGAACCATTTCGTTCCTTCTATTCGTTTATATATATTTATATGTGTATGTATGTTTGTGCTGTGTCTATGCTGTGCTTGTGTGTGTGTGTGTGTGTGTGTGTGTCTAGTACATATTCACGTAGTTTTACATATTTGCTAAATTACATTCGTCCGACGATATTCTACTTTTTCGTTATCACTTTTTTCTTTTTTTTTATTTTTTTTTTATGTTTCAGAGAACTACTTTATTTTATTTTCTTTGTCTTTTTTTTTTTTTCTTTTTTCTTTTTTCTTTTTTCTCTTTTATGTGTTCTCATTTATCGAGATATCGTGATGGGACAGTTTCAAAGAGATTTTTTTTCTCTCTTTTGTTTTCTATCAAGAAAATTAAAGAACCTTTAAGAAAATGTTTTAAGTGTTGTATTTTTTTTTCTTTTTCTGTTTTTTTTCTCCCCTTTAAAAAGAAAAAAGAAGAAAAGCAAAGTTGCGATATTTCTTTTTTTTTTTTTTTTTATAGAATATAGTTTCTTCTTCTTTTTTTCTTCTTTTTTTTTTCTTTTTTTTTCTCTAGGAATTCTTTTTTTTTTCTTTTTTTTTTTTAGAATTGCAATTTATGTTAACGAGTTCCTTTTGTTTTTCTTTGACTGTTGTAAAAAAAAAAAAAAAAAATAAAAAAAAATAAAAAAGTAATTTCAACGAAAAACCTCTTGACGTTACGATTTTATTTTATACGAATTAGAAAATTCGTCGTGTATCGAATGTAAATAGAATAAAAATATTAATAAAATATTAATATAATTATTTAAATAGAATCAGATCGTGAATTAATACGAATTAATGATTTCTTTGTAAATAATAATTATAACGAGAGAATTAAATTGTATATAAAATGAATGAAATTTTACATTGATTATTATACGACGAAATGGACCAAAGGAGAGATAATGAGAAGTAGGAGAGAAGATGGGGGGGGGGCAGAGATTGTTACGGGGAAACTATACTTAATTTTTAATCAAATTTATTTAAATTATATCGAAAGTTTTTTTTTTTCGTTTAGATTTAAGATATGGATTTATATAAAATCACGAAACAACTTCAAAATATAATGTAAATTAATATGATAATGTACGCAAACACACGTACACACATGTACGTACATGTGTGTACGTATTCTCCTTCATCGATTTAATTTCGATAACGTGATAAGACTCGTTCAGGGTTTGTTTATATTAAAACAATAGAATATTTATACGTTATCGTTAAATTGTTAGTATAACGCGAGCCGTCGGATTAGAAGGTACATTTTTAAACAAAAGTTCAGACGTGAATCTTTAAAATTTTTAAAATTGTTACGTACGTGTATCATTTAAATATTTAATAACAAACGTTAATAAAAATCTTTTATCAATATCATTGGATATTATCATCATTATAATGTAATAATTTTTTTAAGCTTTATTAATTATCATTATTTAAATTTAAATTATGACTATTAATTATTATTATAAAACTAAAGTACTTATCGACAAAATTTTATGATTTTAAAAATCAATTATTCTTCTTCAAAACATTTTAGTTTTTTTTTTCTTTTTTTTCTTTTTTTTTTTTTTTTTTTCTTTTTTTTTTTTTTTTTTTTTTTTTTTTAATAAAAAATTGGAAAAAAAATCCTCACAAAAGAAATAATTATTATTTTTCAATCTCTTAGAGACTTTTGTGCTTCATCCTATATATATATATATATATATACTTTTTTTTTTTTTTTTTTATTACTTCTTGTCTTCATATTTTTTATGCATAAATATATTAGAAACACAAGTGAATCGATCTTTTCAGTATCTTTTTTTTCTTTTTTTTTTTTTTTTTTTTTCATTTCCTAACTTTATGCGTAGAAAAGAGATTGATGAATGATAATGAAAAATACAGAAAAAAAAAAAAAAAAGAAAAAAAGAAAAAAAGAAATTGTATATTCAACATGAATGATTTTCACGTTGATTCATAAATATACGTGAATATACGTTGGATTCAATGAATATAAGAATAGTTCTTACTTCGGAATGGTTGAAATAGAAAAATCCTTAAATCGTAATATTGGTATGGCACCGGTGAAAGTTGAAAATCCGTCGCCTCGTATCGCGTTTTATGGGCTTTCAGAGAATTCATCCTAAGCTTTGGGGAAAACCTCTCGAAAATGGGCAGACGTCTATTGCCTCGTTTACTCGTTCCTCTAAGCCGGGTTACCAGAATGAAGCACTCTCGATCTTGAAGCGCTACTACTTTCTCGACATACCTACCAAAATCGACTTGACCCACTAACTTTTACCACCGAGCGAGAAACCATGGCTTCGGTCGAAATAGTCTTCTCTCTTATATACATCACCCCTTTTAGATACATTATCGACTCTAGTCTCTTTTTCTCTCTTTCTCTCTCTCTCTCTCTCTCTCTCTCTCTCTCTCTCTCTCTATCTATCTATCTATCTATCTATCTATCTTTTTCCCTTTTATCTCACGTCACGATAATCGTTCTTCAAGTTTGAAAAAATTCTAATCTTCTTTTCCTCCTTCCTTTTATATATTTTATATATATATATATATATATTACGCAGATATATACATGCATATTTATACAACAATTATTTACTATTATACAATTATAACAATTATATACAATTATAACAATTTATAAATAATTTTTAACGTTAAAAGTGTCAATTAAAAAATTATCTTTTTATTTTAATAACGATATTTAAATAATGAATAATTCTATATCTTATCTCAATAGTCTTATCTTCAAGCTTGAATGAACTCTAATATTACTTTCCTTTTTCTTTTATATATATATATATATATATATATATATATATGTACATGTAACACTTCATGAAAAAACTTTATATATAAATAATATTTACTTTATAGGTAATTATAGATAACGTAATCCACATAAAATGTTTACTATCATTAAAATTGTCGACTATTTTTTTAATTAATAATGATATTTTAATAATGAAAAATTCTCTGCAATTTATTTGAAATATTTTAATAGTTAATAAAAAAAAAAAAAAAAGAGAGAACAGATTATTTTAGATTTCAAACGACAAATTAATATTTATCTTCGAGTTGTTATATCGTTTAATGTTAAATAAATATTTTTTTTCTTTTCTTTTTCTTTTCCTTTTTTTTTTTTTTTCTTTTTTATGTGTAACATTTTAAATGGACCATATAACTGTGAGATATATATATGATCTATATATACAATTGTATACATTGAGTGTTATAAACATTAATACATAAATATATATATATATATATATATATATACATATTGTATATATTTTAGAGACGTCATACAGTTTAATGTAAATATATATCAAGAATAAAAATAAATATTACTGATAGTGGGCCATAGATATTGTGATATACAATGTTTAATATACGTGCACGTGGATTTTGTGGTTGATAAATGGTTTATAAATATTTACAATGGGGCGGGTAAAACGTTACGATGCACTCGAATTTAAATCCAAACTACTTAAAGGTGCTATAATGGTTTAAAAAGAAAAAAAAAAAAAAAAGGAAAAAGGGGGAAAAAAAAAGAAAAATGATACAAATAGGAAAATGGACTCACCGAATCGCGTTCGAGATATATCGCTCAACGTCGAATTCGCATTACGAAAGTAAATAAAATATTTGCATGTCGATAGAATGCGAATGGTAGCTTGAATAGTTTGAAAAAGTAACTTCGGAAGACATGAGTATGCACTTCCGTTTTTAGCACTTAAATAACTTGATTTAATGAAATTTCATCTGTTATACTTTTAACGCGTACATGTCGATATTTTTTCGTATATATTTATGATATATTTCTTATTAAGTATTACATATCATTTTTTAATTAAAATTATTATATTTTATTTATTGATAATAACAAAATAAGAAAAGAAAAAAATAGTTCATTTTCGAAATATACATAGTACATTAATTATTTACTTAATCAATAATTATTTATCTATATGTTATATTGTGAATATATAATATACATATACTCTATATATTATACTATATTATATACTATTCTATCTACGATATACTTCATATTGTATATGGTGTGTGTGTGTGTGTGTGTGTGTGTGTGTGTGTGTGTGTGTGTATGTATATACATCTATACAAATCACAAATATTTATTAGAATGATTATTACGAACAAATATATAAATTAGATCGATCCTATCAATTGTAACAAATAGATTGAAAATAAGTAACAAGTTTTAATGTAAAATAAAAAAAAATAAAAAAAAAAATAAAAAGAAATAAAAAAATAGAAATTTGTCTAATATATATACTCGTACTTTTTAGAGCGTAGATCAATTGTAACCATAAGTAGTAGTAATAATCCACAGTTGGTCATCCAATTCTGACAGATTTAAATCGACATAAGAAGGGCCATTTTGCTTCTTGAAATCGACAATACAATCACAAAATTCTGACTTCGTTTGGGATAAAGGGTGCGAAGTAACGGGGGTAGGAGAGGGGAAGTGGAAGGGGAAAAGGGATTTTACAAGAATATCGAACCAATCGAGAGGGTACTAATTTGAAGAGATTATTGTGTTGTATACTTCTGATAATATTGCTGGTGTAACTAAGGAACACTTTTCGATTGTACATATTTCTGATAATATATATATACATATATATAGATATATACATATATACATATATATAGCGACCTAGTTACGAAACTGTTCAGGCCAATGGTTCGCAGGAACAATTTAGAGGTACATTCTTTCGTGTTCGACCAATTCTAACCATCGACCGTATAAATGTACGATGGCTTTATACCAAAGCCCCTTTCTATTTATCGTTGATAAATAGTTATAACTATACAATTTCGTCAATATCTCTTTTTATCTGTCTCTCCTATCATTAGATCGTAACTCGTATTAATATACGTATAACCGGTGATCCTTTTTAAGTGAGATCACCTAAATCATTTTCAGTTTACAGCGAAGGAAAAAAAATATTTTTTTTTTCTCTCCACATAAAACCGTGCTTGAATCGATGTCGGATAAGAGTATGTTCTTTTTCTGCCAAGGTCATCTGTGTTTCTTTTTTTTTTTTTTTTTCCTTGACTACATTTTTTCTTTCTTTTTCTCTTTCTTTTTTTTTTTTTTTTTTTTTTCTTCAGTTAGCCGATCAAAAAGTATATTCGAATGAGTGTAATAATAGCATGATCTTGAAATGACGTTTAGAAATAATGAAATGTAAAAAAAAAAAGAAAAAAAGAAGGATAGTGTTGGGATTACTCAAAAAGATCACCCTGTATATTGAATGAATATATATGTACTAAAATGTAGGTATTTATAAAGATCATGTAGAATAATAATTATATTATGTTTAGAATAATTAAAACGCTAATATCGATCACCGTAAAGGAAATGACGTCTGTTGCATGCTAATGGAATTATTTTACATAGTTTTCCATATATAAGTCATGTAAATAATAATAAAAGCGTGTAGGTGCGTGCGCGCGCGCGTTTATATTGAATGACATTCTTCTTTTTAAGACTCACGCATATAGGATGAACAATTTTATTTAATTTCTTTTGCATTCATTTTTTCTTCCCTTTTCTTTTCACTTTATGTTTCATTTGTTATTTTTTTGTTCTTTTTTTTTATTATTATTTTCTTTTTTTTTTCCCTTCCTTCCTTAATACCACCCTTACCAGGTGACATATATGTTCCAAATTACACATAGCCTTGTATAGTTATTGATAATTTTCTTCTTTTTTTCTTCTTTTTTTTTTCTTTTTTTCTTTTCTTATAATTTTCTTTTCTCTCTTTTTTTCTTTTTCTTCTTTTCTTTTCTTTTCTTTTTTCCACTCCTTCGTTCGACACGTATACATCGAAAATAAACGTTCATATAAATTTTCATTATTATTTTAAGCGACATACGAACGAATTAAAAATATCTATAATCGAGATGAGATATTATCTTATCTAGATGATTAATAATACGACGACGTAAATACATATCTATTCTTAGTAATATTATTTCAAGATAATTCTTTTCATTTGGCATTTAAAGGAAAAAAGAAAAATAGAAAAAAAAGAAAAAGAAAAAAGAAAAGAAAGAAAGAAAGGAGAAGAATGAGAAGGACAAGGAAAAAAAGATGGCGAGAGGTGAGGGTGGTGGGAGGGGGGTTGAAATGGAACGAGGGAAAAATTGATCGTCACGTGACAGTTGGATATCATAAATATTTCAAATGTATCATTTTTACTGGTGGACACTCTAACGTACGAAAACGAAACGAAAACGAAATGAAACGAATAAATACAATTTTTCATTGTATTTTACTTTCTAGAGAGAAATCTATATGAAGCTTTTCAATCGATTTTGCGAGAACGTGGGTTATCGTAGAGGAAGAGATGGAGAAGGAGGAGGAGGAGATGGAGGAGGAGGAGGAGAGGGAAAAGAAAAAAAAATCATAACGGTGACTAGCAACCATCAATGAGAGAGAGAGAGAAAGAGAGAGAGAGAGAGAGAGTAACTTTTCACTCATCACGTGACCCTCGAGTAGTTTCACCATCTCGTTTTTTCCATTTCATCGTATCAAGTCCACCCTCGAGCTCGACGCAAAAATGTTTTGCAGCCGCCATTTGTATCACGCCGCATTTATGTCATCTCCAGTCTCTCTCTCTCTCTCTCTCTCTCTCTCTCTTTCTCTCTTTCTCTCGCAGTCGTTGCTACATTTTTTATTCGAACTCGTCGATTTTCTCTGCTACTCTCTCTCTCTCTCTCTTTCTTTCTTTCTCTCTCTCTCTCTCTCTCTCTCTCTCTCTCTCTCTCTCTCTCCCCGTCTCTCTCTCTCTATTTCTCACTCTGTCTCTCTCTCTGTTTTTCTGTATTTCTCATTCTCTTTTGTTCTATTTATTTCAAAAAAATTCATAAATGAACGAAACGTAAAGTGATAACGATAATAATAAAAGTAAAACGATTTTTGAAAAATGTATCAAACAGAATATCGTCGGGGAAAGATTAATGAATTTATCTCATTATTAAACTTACAACGTATAAAGAATTAATTTATCTGTTTTAACAAACTATTCTCTTTATAACGTATGCGTCTCTATGTATTTATGTGTGCACATTACGATACAGTATTTTAAATTAATAATTATAAATTATTTGACTTTTTAAAAAGTCGTTTCATATAGGAAAGAACGTTCCTATAAAAAAAAGATGTGTGTGTGTGTATGTGTGGGTGGTATGAGCGTATATGAGTGTCTATGAGTGTGTGTGTGTGTGCGTGTGTGTGAATGTGTATAAGTATTCGTTCGATTAATTGATAAATTCATAATTCATAATATTTTTTTCTTCCACGTTGACAATACTTATTAAAAAGGTTAATTAATTTATATAGATGTATTATCGCTCGATTAATAAATTAATAGTTAATGATCTTTAATGAATATTAATATTTGTATATTATAAAGATAATACGAATCCAACAATCAGAGCTAGAGGTATATAATAGAGGGGATGAAAAAGGATAAAGAAAGAGAGAGCAAGAGAGAGAGAGAGAGAGAGAGAGAGAGAGAGAGAGAGAGAGAAAGAGAAAAAGAGAGAGAAAGAAAATTCAAAATGGAACATTGAATTAATAATTACTTAATAATAGTTAATAATCATGTATTATTATCTGCAATGTGTTTTTAAAAATCGAATGCACGCCCTATGTCAGATGTAAAATTTACCGAAAGGATTAAAATTGACACGTACGTGCAAAAGATTCAGAGAGAGAGAGAGAGAGAGAGAGAGAGAGAGAGAGAGAGAGAGAGAGAGAGAGAGAGAGAGAGAAAGAGAAAGTATAAGAGAGAAAATTTGAAATAAACGCTTGAATGAATAATCGTTAATTAAATTTAATGTCTATGCAAATTTGTATGAAGTAGAATATAGTTTTTGGAAATAATTCAAAGTGATGTTATAAAAGAAAAACTTGTAAAGAATGGATGGATTAAATGAAAAAGGAGTCAAACGGCGGGTGGCGGGAGGGGGATGGTTGGTTTGTGTGGGACGGCCGAGGGGTAAATTGAAAAGTTGAATACTCGTGTGTAACTCTTGAATTTATTAATAGAATCATCGATAAAAATCAATATCTATATAAGTCATTTTTAATTGACTTATATTTCGAAACGAATAATTAAATAACACTTTTGAAAAATGATCGAAAGTGTTATATGCACGTAATAGAAAAGTGACGAGTGAGAAAGATAGATGAACGGAGAAAGATGGATATAGAAAGGAATATTCGAAATTGTAATAATTGTCGAATTTAATTAAATAATAATTTATAATTAAATAATATATAATAATAATAATAATAATAATAATAATAATAATAATAATAATAATAATAATTTTACATTTCTAATTAAATACAATAATTAAATACGCATACAATATTTTCATATTTCTAATTAAAAATTAAATTAAATTGTTTTAGTAAAAAAAAAAAAAAAAAAAAAAAGACTACGTAGGAGAGAAAATTTTTGAATAAAAAAATCATGAATAACATATGTATATATAGGACGAAAATGTAAGAGAGACAGATGGAGAAATACGACATTAAATCTTCGATTAATTAATAATTCATAAAAATTAATATATATATATATATATATATATATATATATATATGTATATATATATATATGTATGTATGTATACATATGTATGTTTTTTTATTGCATGTGTATGTATATATGTGTATGTATCATAAAGAATTTTTTGAACCATAAATTATATGCTTTTTAAAATGGAGCTGCCATTTTAATATATGCAGTAAAAAAGTTAATAAAATAAAATAAAATTTCAAAATTGCATTGTAGTTACGAAAAAAAGGGATGTAATTACAAAAAAAGAAAAAAAAAAGAAAGAAAAAGAAAAAAAGAAAAGAAAAAAAA
Source organism: Vespa mandarinia (assembly GCF_050613455.1). NCBI lineage: Eukaryota > Metazoa > Arthropoda > Insecta > Hymenoptera > Vespidae > Vespa > Vespa mandarinia. The sequence goes on along the minus strand of NC_140812.1, from coordinate 9,010,110 downwards.
GAAAAAAAAAATCCACACTTTTCTAGATAAAAAGAAAAAAAAATTTCTTAGTAAAACATCAATGGAAGAGATTTAATTTCGAAATGTTTATGTCTAAAGTAAAACGATAATTAAATCTCGAATCATAATTTTTCTATTATGAATCAATAATTAATTTTCTTGATCCTCGAAAGAAAGGAAGAACAAACAAATAAAAAAAAAAAAAAAAAAAAAAAAAAGAAAAGAAAAAAAATGAGATCACTTATAGAGCACATTGAAATAAATGAAAAGTTTTCTGGTGTAAAAAATAAAGTCACCAGAAGTTCCACCTTAGAAAAATACGTATACGTACGTATTCTATTGAATTATAAAACAAAGTAAAAAATAAATAAAAAAAAATAAAAAAAAATAAAAAAAAAAAAAAAAAAAAAAAAAGAAAATATAGTACCATACGAATTAAGGAAGAATTTGATTTCGAATTGATTAATGTGAACTAATAATTAATTATTCTTATGCCAGAACGAAAAATAGAAAACAAGAAACAAGAAAAAAAAAAAAGAAAGAAAAAAAAAAGAAGAAGAAGAAGAAATAACATTTCATTTGTAGAGCGTATAGAAATAAATGAAAAATTTTATTCGTAACAAAAAAAAAAAAAAGAAAAAAAACAAAATTCAATTCAATTTGTACGCGTACAGTATGTACGACGTACAGTATGCATGCATGTATCCATCTATATAAGTTTAATTGGGAAATGATGTCGTCATTTAAAATAAACGATAAATCGATCCTTGAAATTGTTCCCTACGTGCATATGAGGTGGCGGTGATGGGGTAGCAGTTGGGATGGGGGTGGGGAGGATAGAGGATTCGTATTTCGTGTTATTATCGACAAAGAACAATTCACGTTTTGGAATAGAGGCAGAGGCGGGCAGTGCACGACGGCATAGTTACGTAGAGCGAAATCGGGATCGAATCTTCCCGTAGCAATCGCAATATCCATTAACACAGTGGAATCCGACTAGCTCGGCACTGATCGCGGTGATGGCGGTCATGTTGTGGTCGTCATCGACCAATCGTGCCCTCGACATACTCTGCTCCATGTCCGTGGAAAATCCAAGGCCTGCTCCAGGAATAGGTATGGAGAAATGCCCTGAGTTTGATTGCGCGTCACTTCTACGATGACGATCGGAGACTATTGTGACAGCTAAAGAGACCAGGATAATATATGTGTGTGTGTTTGTGTTTGTGTTTGTATTTGTCTACATATATATATTTGTACGTATTTGTGGATATTGTTACAATATGTTTTGCAATCGATGATATTTAGAATTTATCATTTATATCGATATAAAGAAATTATTAATTGTTTTAATTATTAGTAAATATTTATTTATATATATATATATATATTTATATATTTATATATTTATTTATTTATTAAATATATATGTATGAATGAAATAATATTATATTATATTAATTGTAATATTATTAATAATATTATTGTAATTATTATATACTATAATACACTACTATATTATTACATGTGCTTACTACAGATACATATATATATATACATATATATATATATATATTTATATAGTGTTTATATGTATAAGTGTATATTTATGTACATGTGTATATATATATATTATATAAATATTAATATAAAAATAATTAATAATTGAAAAAATATAATAATTTATTGGTAACATAAAGTACAATAATTAATTACTTTCCATCACAATTCAATAGCTTGAAATAAATCAAAACGTATATAAATACATATGTGTGTGTGTGTGTGTGTGTGTGTGTGTGTGTGTGATGGAAAGAACAACTCGTATATGTATTTCTATCCGTGTATGTATCTACACGAAATTTATTTCTTATTAAAAGGAAAAAAGAATACACGGAAAAAAATGAATGAGAAAGAAAGGGAGAAAGAGAGAGAAGAAATTGAGAATTAAAAACTTTCCCTTTGGCAAACGATCGATGTAAAACTCTAACGAAAGGATCATTGATTCGAGTATTATTTTGCTTTTGCGAATGGAGCCCGTTAATTTTATGGAGGTGGAAAAAAGGAAAAAAAAAAAAAAAGATAGAAAAGAAGGAAAGATAGATTTATATCTCCGTAAAAAGAGTGAGAGAAAGAGAAATACACATACACACACACACAGAAAGGCAGATACGTACGTAGAAAGAGAAACTGCAATACAGAACGCAATGACTCCGATAGGATATCGCGAAACAGTTTGATGAATCGTTTCGTTCGCAACTCACATTACTTTCTTCTTTTTCTTTCCTTTTTCTTTTCTCTTTTTCTTTCTCCTTTTTTTTCCTTTTTCTCCTCTCTTTTCTCTTTTTTTTGTTTTTTTATTTCTTTTTTTCATCCTTTTTCTTTTTTTTTTCCTTTTTTTTTCATTTTCTTTTTTTCTCTTTCTTTTTTTTCTTTTTATCCCCCCTTCAGACGTAATACGTGGATTCGATCCGAGCGTGCACCATCACCACCACCACCACCACCACCATCACCACCCCCCAAGCGCAGCCTGTGCACCATGAAATATCAGTCGGTGAAGCTTTGACTCCGTTCACCGTACGTTCCTGAATACACACGTCAAATACATATCCGGTCCGACGATATGTATGTACGTGCGTCGTTTCTCTTCTATCGAATATACCCTCACCTCATTCCTCTCCCCCTTCCTCCTATCCCTATTCCTCTTCGTGTCTCTCATCCTTTCTCTCTCTCTCTCTCTCTCTCTCTCTCTCTCTCTCTCTCTCTCTCTCTCTCTCTCTCTCTCTCTCTCTCTCTGTTTCTCTCTCTCCTTTCCCCATTTCTTTTCTCCTCATTCTATATTCTCTCGTGAACGTTAACTTTAACTTTCTCTATTTATCTCTCTCTCTCTCTCTCTCTCTTTCTCTCTATTTATATCTCTCTTTCTCTCTCTTTTTCTATTACAAATATAACCAGTTTCGATCCTTTTTAAAAAATGTACTTTTTTATGGTTTAACGATTTTTTAAAAAGCTTAACTATTTATAATTTTTTATTTAATATATATATATATTGTAATATTTAATATAATAAATAAATATATATATATATGTGTATGTATATATTTATATTTATATTTTTTACTTTAGCGATATAATTTGATAATTTATCAATGAAATTTGTAGGACAATATTATTATTATTATTATTATTATTATTATTATTATTATTATTATTATTATTATTATTATTATTATTATTATTATTATTAATATTATTAATATTGATAATATTATGATTGATAATATTATGTTCAGAAATTGGCTTTGTAAAGCTTTAATAAATAAAATTGGCATTGTAAAGCTTTAATAAATAAAATTTCCTTTGCGATGAAATTAATTGATTATTATAAAAATTCGATGCAATTAATTTGATTAATTATCCTCTGAAATAAGAAATATTTGAAATCGATATTTCTCTCTCTCTCTCTCTCTCTTTCTCTCTCTCTCTTTCTCTCTCTCTCTCTCTCTCTCTCTTTCTCTCTCTCTCTCTCTCTCTCTCTCTCTCTCTCTCTCTCTCTCTCTCTCTCTCTCTCTCTCTCTCTCTTTTCAACGAAGCTTCACCGTCATCTAATCAGTGAAAATCTCATCTTTTTACATAGACGTCAACAGCACAATATATATTTTCTGGAAATGTAAAAAAAAAAAAAAAAAGAAAGAAAAAAAAAAGAAAAAGACATTTCAACGAATATTCCTCATAATAATTACTTCGCGTTAATTATCCATCATATTCTGAAAGCTACTTTCTACTCTTCATTTTCATTTAATACGTTCTCGTTCTATTATCCTACTACCATCATCGACGATTATCGATAAAACGTTAATTACTTTGATCGTAATGACTGAATAAGACAAGAAGAAAAAGAAACAAAAAAAGTAAAAATTGAAGAAGAAGAAAAAGAAGACGAAGAAGAAGAAGAAAGAAATGAACAAATAGAAATAGAAAAAGAAGAAAATATAACAGATAAGAAAGGGGCGAAACGATAAGACTTTCTACAGATTGAATTAAGATTTAAAAATAGAACAATGTAAAAAGATACTTTTAAATGTAATTATTACATACTTATATCTAAGATAATGTTGATCATCTCTCTCTCTCTCTCTCTCTCTCTTTCAAATCTCTTCAGAAAATATCCATTACGTTCACATTTCTAACGAAATTGTACGTGAATTTTGTAATAAGCAATATATGTATATATATATCTGTCTACCTGTATGCATATATCATGTATTTATGTACAGAGTAATTCAAAAGTTTGTAGTCGATTTTAAATGAATCAATTATTCATTTTTTTTTTAGACTTATCTTTTATCTTAAAATTATTCATCATCTTTCTTCTTGTTTCCATTTTATTGTTCAAATAAGAAAACTATAAGTGTAATAATTTTTGGCACAGCCTGTATAATACACTATTACGTAGTATCGAGTCTCTCTTTCTATCTTATAAAATATATTTACTATTCTCTCTCTCCCTCTCTCTCTCTCTCTCTCACTCTCTCTCTCTCTCTCTCTCTCTCTCTCTCTCTCTCTCTCTCTCTCTCTCTCTCTCTTTATCTATCCATCTATCTATCTCTATCTCTTTCTTTCTCTCTTATGGGTCTCGGTGGCAATTTACCAATCAGCTTTATTAAATTTCGGTGTCTCCAATATGGCGGACTATGGGATAACTCAATCGCTCTATCACGCTGCAGATACCTACCTAGTGATATATATGTATGTATGTATGTATGTATGTATATATGTATGTATATATGTATGTACCTATATTCATCCTAACACAGTCATCCCTGATCCCTAATAGAATCCTACGATAGATTGCGTAGAGGGGAAAGGAAAGTTATTATATTATAACAGGACTTTCCTCAAGGAGGAGAATATGAAAGGAGGAAGTTCTGATGTATCCTCCTTCAAGCTCTTCGGCGTTCGAGCTTAAGTAAAATCGAATCCAATGTTTTCGCCTATCTTATCTCGGATTAAATTCTCTGAAAGAGATGTATTTCGAAATCTTTGTTTCGTTATATCGTCGTATATCCATCGAATCGAACGGAATAATCGATTCATATAAAAATGTGTTTCATTG
>NC_140812.1:8997500-9000000 GCF_050613455.1 Vespa mandarinia | reverse complement strand
TCTTTCACGTTAATTTAACAAAAAGAAACTTTTCATGCTCGTTATTACTACTACTACTACCACTACTACTACAACTACTACTACTACTACTACTACTACTACTACTACTACTACTACTACTACTACTACTACTACTACTACTACTACTACTACTACTACTACTACTATTACCAATATAATAATAACCAATGAAAGTAATTAATATCACGTTGGAAATAATTTCAACTTATAATATATGTATAATATGTAATGTTAATGATTCATTAATTATCAATTAATATGTTAGATATTATTATATTATTATTGTAATATAACTCTTAATGATAGAAAATATAATTTTGCTTGTGCTAAATACATGATTTCTTTTTTCTTTCTTTCTTTCTTTCTTTCTTTCTTTCTTTCTTTCTTTCTTTCTTTCTTTCTTTTTTTTTCTTTTTTTTTTTTCTTTTTTTTTTTTTTTATTTATAACACAAAATAATTACAAATACGTAATAGCTTATATATGCCAATAACACATTTTAGAAATTTTATATTAATAATAAATATCTATAATTCGTACCCCTGTAAGCCATAGAATTTTTCATATTTATATATATATATATATATTTTTTTTTTTTCCAATGAATACATAATTCATGTAAATAAGAAATACTCGTAAAGAAATATTTACAAAATTTTCACATTAAGCGTCATTGAATTTTTCTATTTATCATTTTCAATATTATGTAGAAAGATTTAGAGAATTATTAAACAGTATTATTTAATAACTTGTATCGAATGAAAAATATTCTGAGAAAATTTTCAATCGATTGGATCAATTTTTTGTTCATTTTTTTTTTCTTCTTTTTTTTCTTTTTTTTTTTTTATTTTCTTTTTTTTCTTTTTATCTTTCCACTATCGATACAGGGAGATTAAACAAAAACAATAAATAAAAAAAGTATCACGTTTAAATCGATCATACAGCATTTAATTAATTTCTCAATAATGAATATTATACGTAGCATTAAAATAACGAATGAATAGAAATTTAACGAGAAATCTCATTACTCGGTAATATTTAGATTGTGTATAATATAAACCGTTAAATTATAAGATCATGATATTTACTTTAGTTGGACTTTAATGTGGCTCTTTGGTGTACGATGGTAATATTTTAGAAATATAGATCATCTTCGTATCGTTTTGAAGTCTTGAAACGTTTTATCGCTATGTAAATATAGGCATGTATATATCGCCATGCCGACTACGCGAAATATAATTTACTTACAATTAATTATAATATTACCGAAACATTAATAATACTTACGTAATCTGATTTTATCGTATCTTAGGTAGAATTGTTCAAAATTTATAACTTCTTACATATACATACATATATATATATCAATTTATAAAGATATTTTTACGTAAAATATCTTTGAAGAAATTTATAACAAATTTTTATTTAATATATCAGAAAAAGAAATACATAATAATAATAGTAATTATAATAATAAATATATCAATTTATAAAGATATTTTTATTTAAAATATCTTTGATGAAATTTATAACAAATTTTTATTTAATATATTAGAAAAAGAAAAATATAATAATAATAATAATAATAATAATAATAATAATAATAATAATAATAATAATAATAATAAATATATCAGTTTATAAAGATATTTTTACTTGAAATATCATTAAAGATATTTTTAATAATATATATATATATGTAATATATAATATATTTACGTAGAAATGGCTGAGAAAGATGCAAATATATAAGTTATATAAGGATTTACCATATTGAGAGTTGAGAGGAGAAGAGAGATAGATAGATAGAGATAGAGAGAGAGAAAAAGAGAGAAAGAGAGAGAGAGAGAGAGAGAGAGAGAGAGAGAGAGAGAGAAAGAGAGAGAGAGAGAGTATCTAATTATATTGCCAGCAAATAATCACAGAGGGTGACCACCACCCCCATGGCTTACCGTTTCGTTTACATTAAAACGATTTTCCTTCTCTTTCTCTAACGTATAAGATTTTAATAAAACGCGATATTAAAGGTACTAAGTGCAGAGTCATCCACTAGGTTGAAGCCCAACTACGGGGCAAGAAACTTGAGGGTTTCTTTCATTTATCTCAGCCTCGTGAGAGACCGCAGTACAATTATTACCTCTCTCTCTCCCCCCCCTCTCTCTCTCTCTCTCTCTCGTTCTTTTGATATATGTACGTTAAAGAAACCAAATCTCAAAGAGTATCTCCGAGAAAATCGTTTCTCTTATAATAAATTCTCTTTTCTTCTTAAAAGATTCTTATTTATAAATATATATATTTTATATATATATATATATATATATATATATAGATGTATATGTATATGTATATGTAGTATTAATTAGAATGAATTCATAAGAATTATACAAAAGAACCGACGCTAATTTGAATTTCCTTTTTGTTACAGGTGAGTTAACCATTGAGATTTATATACTTTTCGAACGAACACTTAGTAAACTTTTG
>NC_140812.1:8970000-8992500 GCF_050613455.1 Vespa mandarinia | reverse complement strand
CACACATTATCACCAAAAGATTTTTTGTTCATTCACAATATAATATTCTTTCTCCCGCCAATGCCACCCTCTTCCTCTTTCACTTTAATATTAACAATATGACAAAAATGAATGAAGATAATAATAATAATAATAATAATAATAATAATAATAATAATAGTAATAATAATAATAACAATAATAATAATAATAATAATAATAATAATAATAATAATAATAATAATAATAATAATAGTAGTAATAATAATAATAATAATAAAATTTGGAAGCCGTTCGTTTGATCGCAAAGAAAATGAAGAGAAACTTGGTGGAATAGAATTAGACGGTAGAGAAGCTGGAGAAATAAGAAAAGAAATAGAAGGAGGAGGAGGAGGAGGAGGAGGAGGAAGAGGAGAAAGAGGAGGTAGTGAAGAAGAAGGAGGAAGAGAAAGAGGAGAAGAAGAAAGTAGAGAAACTAGTGGAATAGCATGGAAAGAGGCATTAAGTATTAATCGTTGTCTCTCTCTCTCTCTCTTATGCCCGCGTGGTTCACACAACCGTGGGGTTCTCTCTCTCTCTCTCTCTCTCTCTCTCTCTTTCGCTAACGTGAACACGCGCTACAGATTTCTATTAAAATTGTCCGGAGTTTGTCACGCCCCGTGATTCCGCAGAGAGTTTTACTTAGCACACACCTTATTAGACGTCGTCGCTCTTAATTAACTCGACGGCAGTTCATCCACGCCCGGTTTTACTTCCAACATAGCTCGCAGCAACCACCCTTATGAAGTACCCCTTCTCTCATCCTTGCCTTTCCCCCGCCGCTCCCGTTCACTTACCACCCTTCAACCTGGCGCATCTCTACCCCTCTGTCTTCTCAACCCCTAACCTTCGCCCTACCTATCGCCCTTTTCCTCCTTCTCCTCCTCCCCCTCCTCCTCCCATCCTCCTCATCCTCCTCCTCCTCCTCCTCCTCCTTCTCCTTCTCCTTCTTCCATGAAATATGCTCGACTTTATCTTTGCAAGTAAATAGGTCATACATATCCAATTACAAAGGTTAACTGACTAACTGAATGACTGATTGAATGAAAGTATGAATGACTATTAGTATTTATTGCTACTCCTGCTAGTACCACTACTATTACTATTATTATTACTATCATTATTGTTATTATTATTATTGTTATTATTAATAATATTCTTAGGGTAACTCGAATTAATCTTTTTGAAGATCGAAATTATAAGTATTCTTGACGAGTGCCAAACTTTCTTTCAAAATACATAAACGTATACTCGTAAGCATGGTTAATATCGATCGATTTCGATGATTCAAAATTTACGTTTCATTTATCATCATCTTTTGTTGTACTTTTGATAATTATATATATATATATATATATATATATATATATATATATATATATATAATTAGAATATATTATACAAGAATTATTGTATATAAGGATATATTTTATATAAATAATAATATAATATTTGGTATAACGTCCAGTTTTTCTTATTAATAATAAATATATAAATATTTAATGGTAGAATATTATTAATAATAAATAATAATAAATATATGTAGTAATATAGTAGTACTAAATAATTATATATATATATATATTATTATTATTAATTTATTTATTCTGTCAATACGAATATGATTTATATGTAAGAAGCGCGTATCTATTATTTTTTAATCAAAAAAAAAAAAAAAAAAAAAAGAGAAAAAAAAAAGGAGAGATAAAAGTAAAAAAATATAATACAAAAGTGTTAATTAAAAAGATCGCTTAAAAATTATCTACATTATTGTTTTGTCAAAAATTCATTAAACTCCATTAATTGTCTAACGATAATTATTAACGCACGTATTATACCATTAATAATTGACATTATTAATACACGTATCTAATAATTAATTATTAACATTATTAACGCGTATTAAATCGTTAATTATTAACACATATTAAATCGTTAATTATTAAAGCTATTAATAAACGTATTTAATATCATTTCTAAACCGTTCTAATATTTTCCGTTCTTTAGCTTAAATACGAGCAAAATTAATAAATACGATCATTCTCCATTTCTCTCTCTCTCTTTCTCTCTCTCTATACTCACTATCCTTTCACCCCTCTCTCCTTCCCCTTTTACTGAAAGAGTGAAGAAATATCCGTGAGAGAGATAGAGCCATACTAGAAAAGACATACGAGCGACCGCGAGATATTCGCTCGTAAAAGTTTTGGTGGTTTTACGAAGAGACGGGAGGGGGGGGGGGAAGAAGAAGAAGAAGAAGAAGAAGAAGAACAAGAAAAAAAAATGGAAGAAAAAGTGGAGGAGGAGGAGGAGCAAGAAGAAGAAGAAGAAGAAGAAGAAAAATAAATAACAACCTGTCCGTGCGTACGCGTGGTAACGTATGTATATATGTATACATATATATGTATGATGTACACATATTTACAATATATACATACATATACGATATATATATATATATATGTATGTATGTATGTGTATAAGTGATCTCCGTCTGGTGCATGTTTTATTCAAGTAGAGACGGTAAAAAGTTTTGAAAACTGAGATCGATCTGATTATCGCAGAAAAGTGGGAGTTGGAAGATTGGGAAGTGGGGCGGGGAGGGAGGGGTTGTGGGATTGAGGTGAGAGGCATCTTTAACGTCTTAACTTACGATCAAGCGCAAGATGAGAGCATATTATTTTTCTATCTTGACAGACCCTCTTCCCTTTCTTGCCCTTCTCTCTTTCTCTCTCCCTCTCTCTCTCTCTCTCACTCTCTCTCTCTCTCTCTCTCTCTCTTTCTTTCTCTCTTTCCTTCCATCTTCTTACCCTCTCTTATATATTTAGAGATAAACGAAACAAAGTGATCGTGAGAAAGAGAGAAAGAAAGAGATAGAGAGAGAAAGTTAAAGTGAGAATATAAAAATAGAGAAAGAGAGAGAGAGAGAGAAGAGAGAAGAATTAACGAATAAGAAAAAGAGAGAAAAATAATGAACGAGAAGGAAAAAAAGAAAAAAAAATAATCAATAGGAAAGAAAGCATATAATGCGTAAGAAAAAGAGAGGAAAAATAGCGAATGAGAAAAAAAAGAAAAGAGAGCTGGTGAATAGGAAAAAGAGAGAAGAAGATAATGAATGATTGAGTGAAAGAGAGAGAAATAATGAATGAGAAAAAGAGAGAAAAAGATAATGAATGAAAAAGGAAAAAAAAAGATAGTCAATAAGAAAAACAGAGATGGAGAGAGAGAGAGAGAGAGAGAGAGAGAGAGAGAGAGAGAGAGAAACAGAAGAGAAAAAAGAATAGAGAATGAAAAATAAAAAGAGATATAGTGTGTCTGGAAGAAAAGAGAGAAAGATAATCGATGAGAAAAAGAGAGAGAGAGAGAGAGAGAGAGAGAGAGAGAGAGAGAGAGAATTAGTGAATGAGAAAGAAGAGAGAAAGCTGGTGAATAAAAAAAAAGAGAAAAAAGATAATCAATGTGTATGTGAGAGAGAGAGAGAGAGAGAGAGAGAGAGAGAGAGATAATGAATAAGAAGAAGAGAAATAAAGAGAAATATAGCTAATAAGAAAAAATGAGAAAAATAGTGAATGAAAGAAGGAAAAGAAAAAAGAAAGAAAATAGTTAATAAGAGGAAGGAAGAAAGATAGTGAATAAGAAAAAGGGGTGGTAAATAGTGAACGAAAAGGGAAAAGAGAAAGGAAAGGCGAGAAAAATAGCGTACGAGAGAAGCAAGGAAAAGATAGTGAATGTGAAAAAAAGAGAAGGACAATGAAGGAAAAACATTGAAAGAGCGAGAGAGAGAGAGAGAGAGAGGACAATGAAGGATTAAGAGAGAAAGAGAGTGAATAAATGAGAGAGAAAAGGAGAGAAAGAGAATGAATGAAAGGGAGAGTAAAAGAAATAGAGATGAGAGAGAGAGAGAGAGAGAGAGTGAGAGAGAGAGTGCAAATGAATATGTAAAGTATGAGAAAGAAAGAGAAAGAGAATGAACGAAAATAGAGAAAGAGAGAGAAAGTGAACGAAAGAAAGAGAGAGAGAGAGAGAGAGAGAGAGAAAGAGAGAGGGTGAGAGAAAGAGAGAGTGAAAGAGGATGACAATCAATGGGTGGCAGGAGACAGACGGGAAGAGGGGATATAAAGAAAAAACTTTTTCATCAGACTCGCGTGCAATTTATTCGCGAGTCTACCTCGGGCCATTCTGCAGCGATACAAAATGAGCCTCCCGCCGTCGTAAATCCATCGGGCAAGCAAGAGAGAGAAAGAGAGAATGATAGTGAGAGAGAGAATGATAGTGGAGGGAAAGTGAAAAGAAAGAGAGAGAGAGAGAGAGAGAGAGAGAGAGAGGGAAAGAGTGGAATGAGAAAAGCAGTGAAAAATACATCCTCTTCTCCTCGAAAAATACACTCTTAGCTACCTACGCGCTTCACGATGCACACAGAAGAAAGAAAAAAGAAAAAGAAAGAAGAACACTAAAAAGAAAAGAAAAAGAAAAAAAAAAAGAAAAAGAAAAAAAAGAAAGGTCGTCCTATGTCATTTCGTTCGAAGGGCAACTGAATTGAATGATAAAAGGGGGTTTGTGGGTGGGATGGATGACAAGGGTAAATCGATGACTTATCAATTCTTTTTGTGATCGTCATTTTTTTCATCGCTTTTCTTTTCTTCTTTTTTTTTTTTTTTTTTGTTTTTTCTTTCTTTCCTTTCTTTCTTTATTTATTTATTATCTTTTTTTTATTTTATCTCTTTTAATTATTTTTCTCCCGGCAAACGAATATCTTTCGTTTATTTCGATTGTTTTCTAGTTATTTATTCTGTTTCGACGTTTTTAAAATTATCTCTCGACGAATGAGTATTTCTTTTCTCTCTCTCTCTCTCTCTCTGTCTCTGTCTCTCTCTCTCTGTCTCTCTGTCTCTTTCTCTATTTCTCCCTTTTATTCGTTCGATTGGACTTTTATGTTCTTTTTTTATTTATTTCTTTTTTTTTTTCTTTCCTTCATTTTTTATTATTTTTTTTTATTTTTTCCTTCTTTTTCTTTTACGTAATATAACTTTTTATCTACACGCTTATCTACAATAATGTGCAGCTATATTTCATGAGTTTTACTTTGTTTTATTTCTTGCATATTCTGTTTGTTGGTTTTTTTTCTTTTTTTTTTTTTCTTTTTCTTTTTTTTTTTTGTTTTTTGTTTCTTTTTGATTTCTTTTTTTTTTCTTTTTTTTTTGAAGGATATTGTTTTACTTTTATTGTTAATACAGTACAATAAAATGAGTTTATGTAATATAAGTAACAATATATATATATATATATTTTATAAAATTATATATTTTCTAAATTACTTATATTATCTATCGTATTGAAATTAAATACAACAAATATTTGAACTATTCTGATTTTAATTATACAAATCTACATTATCTCTCTATTTCGAACGATTACTTTTCCCTATCTAATTGAAGTTCATAGTTTTTTTTTTTTTTCTTTTTTTTTTTCCTCGTTCGATATTAACAATTTATACGAACGAAAGACGTACACGTTACGTTACGATCCATGTCTCTTCCCTCTGCTTGTCTTCATGTTTGTAAAAAAAAAAAAAAAAAAAAAAGAAAAAAAAAGAAAAAAAAACCAAAAAAATATATATATATATTTCTACAAATACCCACATAAAAGAGCCACATAGATACACATACACACACACATAATATATATATATATATATATATATAAATATCATAATAATAATATATAAAAAGAAAATATGTGACGAGGGCTCGTAAAAATAAAATTCGAAGATGGGATAGAACGAGAGAGCAATTTTCTATATTAAATCCGATCGGAAGTTTGATCGGTGCTCTTCTATTTTCCGACTCTGTACTTCGGTTCACCAATATTATACCGCAAATCCAATGTCCGCCAATCTGTCCGTTTAATCGACGTTCCGGTATATCGCTGGTGCTTTTTCTTTTTGTTTTTCCTGCCCCCTTTTTTCTTTTTTCTTTTTTTCCTTCTTCTTTTTCCTTCTATTTTCTCTCTTTTTTTTTTTTTTTTTTTTTTCTTTTTTTTTTTTTTTTTTATTTCGGTACTCCCGGTTGTTCGACTCGGTGTTTTACTTCGGCACCCCTTTTCACGGTTAGACGATTTGTGTCAAGCTCGAACAAGATAGAACGAGAGAAAGGACATTGACCTTTCTTTTTTTTTTTTTCTTCTTCTTTTCTTTTTTTTTTTTTTTTTTTTTTTTTTTCTTTTCTTTTTCGTTTCTTTTTTCTTCTCTGTCTAATCCAAATATTGCTCATCACGGGTATTTCTTTTTTCTCTCTGTCTCTGCATATGTATGTACGATTATGTCCGAGTCGTCTGATAAAAATATGATATTCACAAATTGGATTTCTTTTTTTTTTCTTCTTTTTTTTTTTTTCAAGTTCATTCATAAAGAAACGGAAAAAAAGAGAACTTGATAATTCTTAAAAATCTTCGAAATAAGAAATCCACGTGTGTACCTATCTAAATTTGAAATTTATTCATTAATAAATATTTAGTTTTATATTTGAAAAAAAAAACAAAAAAAAAAAAGAGAGAAAACGTCGATGAATATCATGTGAAGAAGGAGGATTGTGATCGAATCGAGATGACAAGATTATGGCGATACATACATACTTTACGTTCCATTGTGTGTCGATTGACGGGAAGAGTTCTCTGATGCATGATTTATGAACCGGAAGTCGGCAAAGTACGCACAAATGAACATCCGCGACAATGTATTCCTCATGATCTTTCAAAAAAGACTCTTATTCGTCGATAGTGATCGAGATACGTTGATTGAATATTTAATAAATTTTAACGAACAACTGACGGTGTATTCAATTTTCTTCGTAATGATTTTAATTGTATAAAATACATTTGATTTTAGCTGAATTTAAAAAAAAAAAAAAAAGAAAAAAAAAGAAAAGAAAGAAAAAGAACAAAATATTTATTACCGTTCTAATAATTACGTCCTATTTTTTTATTATTATTATTATTGTTATTGTTATTGTTATTGTTTTTATTGTTGTTATAATCGTATCATAATGAAAAATTATCGACGTATACGATAGTTTGATATCTTTAAATTTTTTTTTTTTTTCTTTTTTTTTTTTTTTCTTAAATAAATTGATTTTGATTTGTACGATAGAAATATAAATTCGATAAAATATTTTGTACTAGAAATTTATATGAACGTGAAAAAGCAGAAAAAAGAAAAAATTTATATATATATAAATTTAAATTATATCTCAGATTATCGAATATATTTCTCCAAGAATATTATTATTTTATCGTAGTGATCAAAAATTTATAAAATAGAAAGAGAAATGAAATGAGCATTCAGTATAATATCGTATATAGCGAAAGAACGATAGTTAAAGAAAAGAAAAATTGAAAAAAAAAAGAAAAAGAAAAAGAAAAGAAACGAAAAACCGAAAATGTCAGATTCTCAAAAAACTTGTAATTCATAAAATTTCTTTAAAAATGAATTATTTTATTATAACATAATAATTTTGTAATTTTTTTATTTTTTTTTTATTTTTCATAATATTATTACGTTAATGTTATTAAGATATTAAGATATAAAGAGAGGGGGGGGGGGAAAAGGAAAGAGAAGAAACAGGAAAAAAAGAATAAAAAAAAAAGAAAACGTCTCGTACAGTAATTGAAAACAAATTAAATATAAATGAGAGAAAAAGGAAAGAGGATAGATAGGAAAGAAGAAGAAGAAAAATTTGCTGAACTCTTGGAAAAAAAAAAAGAATGATATTGATTTTTAATTTCTACGTGAAGAAAATGCAGAAAATTCGATCTTCTACAAAGTACACAATCAAATCTAAATCTCTTATACGTTATATTTTTTACGTGCGGTGGATGAAACGGCACGGAAAAGTGAGCAAGCATGATCCACGAACACAAAGAGAAAGAACGAAAGAGAGAGAGAGAGAGACAGAGAGAAAGAGAAAGAGAGAGAAAGAGAGAGAGGGAATGTGTGATGCCTGGTTGCTCTCTAACATTTTCTTATTTGTAGAAATCGCGAGGTGGAAACGCCGAGGATGATTCGTGTCTCTACGTGACATAGGAGAACACGACCGGAATCACGTTTATACGTGCTTTGAGGTTTTCCTGATAGTGTTCCTTCTTCATACATCTCTTATGAGAGAAAAAGAGAAAGAGAGAGAGATAGAGAAAGAGAGAGAGAGAGAGAGAGAGAGAGAGAGAGAGAGAGAGAGAGAGAAATAGATAGATGGAAATAATAACTAGAAAGACAAAGAAGCACGCATACGAAGTTATTGATATATATATCTATATATTCTTAGATATCGACAAAATGGTTTACCAATTTCTTCGTGAAAATATTTTCATCTTAATATAGTATACCAAATGGAATTGCAATAATTCGTTTGTTTACCAAGAACTGAATAGAAATGACGATATTAGAAAGTAAATATTTAATTCTAATAAGAGAGATAAAAAAAAATATATATATATATGTATATGTATATGTATATGTATATGTGTATGTATGTAGAAATATAAAAAGGATGTTGAATAATGGATGGAATATAGAGACAAAGACGTCTAAATCGATAAGTTTATCTAAATTTCATAAACGAAACGAATTCGCAAATATTTCAATGAATCCTCGAAATAGTAAGAATTTTATCGATTTAACTTATCTATGTATATACGATATATATGTATGTATGTATGTATGTATGTATGTATACAAGGTCCCAGAAATAAAGTCTTTATATAGGGGAAAAATATTTATTCCTAGCTGTATTAGAATAGAAAAAAAGTGAAAAAAAAAAAAAAAAGAAAAGAAAAGATATAAGAAGAAGAAAAAGAAATAAGATTTCAAAAAAGAATTTACGTTGTTTATATTGATTATTTATACAATCATGCAATTATAAAAGCTTAATAGAAATTTCAATTATTTCGACGAACAAATTTTTACGTTCGAACGATTGATACTTGATGAAAAATTCTTGAATAATAATATTAATAATAATAATAATAATAATGATAAATAAATAGAAACAAACGTTAATTCAAAATTATAATCCAAAATAAAAATAAAATATTTAATAGTTTTATACTATCTAATGCCCTTTACACGTTGAAAATATTTAATGCCATTGAAATGTATAGAAAATTTTTAAATTAGTTAAAACGCCAGCTGGTAACATTTCGAATGTTACCTTCGATGATATTTCATTCAGTCAATCATGCACTGTTCGCATAGAAAATGAGTGGGAGAAGAGATAGAATACGATCGAATTGGAATATCGAAAGGTATATACATATATATATATATATATATATATATATATATATATATATATAAAGAAAGAGAGAGAAAGAGAGAGAAGCTCTATAGTTTCCATGAAGGAGTGGCGGATGGGGGAATGGGGGAATGGGAGGAATAGGAGGGTTGAACCAACCCTTCGATGTCAAACGATCGGACGAACGTTTCGCACTTCGTTTTGTACTACGCGTGACGTCAGACACACTCGAACACTCGTTCGTGAATCATTCGGGGAATAATACGTGAAAAAGAGAGAGAAAGAGAGAGAGAGAGAGAGAGAGAGAGAGAGAAGTCAATAAATTTTCGCCCTTTTTCGTCGTAGCTAAACGTTCATTCCTTAATGATTATATAACCGATTCTCCATTTTCTTTTTTTTTCTTCTTTTCTTTTTTTTTTATTATTTGATTCGTCGAATTTTATTAATAATAATAATAATATATATATATATATAAAATTTAATATATTGAGTCAGCTAATCTGTCGTCGACCTTTTTCCTTCATCTTTCACGAACTTTTCTATAAGAACGTCTTATGAGATTGAAGTTCGAACGGAAAAATGAGTTAAAAAGTTTTTACCCGAAAAGCTTTTCGATTATTTTAATAAATTCAATATATTTGTATTTATACGTATTGTGTATATACGATATTATGCGGCTTTTTTTCTTTTCGTATGATGTGTGTGTGTGTGTGTGTGTGTGTGTGTGTGCGTTTGTGCATAAATATCTACGTGTCTATCTTGATAATAATAATAATATAAAACGAACGAGTATTAGTTATTTTCTTCTTGCATTAAAAAATTTTATCAAGAATTTTATTTTATGTATTTTATTTATATTGTATTGTATCGATGAAAATTATTTATTATCGTTAAATAATAACGATTGCAATTTATGCTCATCTGGGTTAATTATTACAATTGTTCGATAATTGTTTCTAATCGTACGATTTGTTAATTATTATATTATTGTCGAATTATTTATGATTGTAAATTATCCACGTACAAAACTAAACGTATTGTTATGTATATATATATATATATATATATATATATATGTATATATCAAAATTTTATATACATACATTAGCATGTATTTAATTAAATTAGATTCTATTTATATTTTATTATATACTTATTATTATTTTATTACATACGTGATATAATAATAATAATAATAATAATAATAATAATAATAATAATAGTGAAATGATAATAATGCTATATGTGCATTGATATAAGTATAATATATATATATTTTTTTTTTTTTTATATAGGTATTGAAATAATTAATCGCTAAAAAAGAAATCATAATTAATATTACTCAACGATTATCCTAAAAATAAAAACAAAAGTGAGATAAAATGAAATAAGATAAAAAGAAAAAAAAAAGAAAAAAAGAAAAGTGCCAAAGACCTTGCCTTTCCTATATACTTATTATTTCACTTAATCGTTACAATGAAAAAAATTGTAAGTGAAAGAAAAGAAGAAGAAGAAAAAAAGAAAAAGAAGAAAAAAAGAAAAAAAAAAGAAGAAACTGAAAAAGAAGTCAAAAAACATTGTTCTGTGTCATTACTGTGATGTAAACTGAGATACAAAGCCGGTTTCACGAATTAGTAGTACGTAGCTATTAATTATATTGCCATGTAAAACGTTCCCCGTGTAGTAAGATGAAACCCCAGTGTTGTAAGTGTCCGTTTTGGTTGGGTATCCCGAACGACAGATAGACGCATAGAATTAGTGCCATGCGTTAATTCGAGCGCGAATTTCAAGCAGCAGCCGATGGAATAGGAAGAGGAATAGGAAGTGGAAGAGAGGAAGAAGAGGAAATAGGAAGAGTGAGGAGGGAGGGGTAAACGTGAAACTGGAATCCCTTCTTGTGCCGCAAGGGATAGGCTATTAATGTGAACCATCGAAGGGCGTTCGAGTATGTCGAGTTAAGGGTTGTGTTCGTCCCTTCGATTAAACAGTCGACAAACTTAAGCCTCCATTTACAAATGACCGGTTTGGATTTATGTATATATACGTGTACATACACATACAATATATGTGTGTGTATATATATATATATATATATATATATATATATATATATATATACAGTATATTTGAGATAACATAATGGTAACATTAAAATTCATTACATGTACAGTTAGATGCATATATATATATATAGGTAGACATGTATGTGTGTATGTATATGTCGTAGTATTTAATTAGATGAATTTAATTCAGTCCTTTTTTTCTTTTTTACATATATCAGTGATTAATATCTTTTTCTTTTTTTTTTTTGTGTGTTTGTTTTCTAAGAATGGCGATTTTTATTTAATATATTGAATGTTTAAAAAAAAAAAATTAATAATATTTTTCTCATGTAAATTATATATTTATCTACATTTTCATTTATATTCGTAAAAATTGTAATATTTTGATAATGACATAGGTATAATATGATAACAATTTTTTTATAATATATATTGAAAAGTTTATATACCTATGTGATATAATAATTATAATAATAAAATAATAATAATAATAATAATAATAATAATAATGATAATAATGATAATAATAATAATACTGTATGTACATTGATATAAGTATAATATATACGTAACCATGATGTTATAATAATACCTATAATATTATTATATACATACATAAACATGTGTTTAAAATATATTTATAAAATGTCATAAAAAAGAAATTTTTCTTTTTTCTAAATTACATTATACTTTACATATTATATGTTACATTGTGACGTAGTCTTCATTACAGCACGATTAAACTTATGTACAAAATATAATGGTAATATAAACAAAAAAGGAAAAAAAAAGGTGAGAGAAAGAGAACAACAAAATTAACGCGATTAATCAAATCGTATCGTGATTTTCAAAAAAAAAAAAATATATATATATATTATCTACCAACGTATTATTTATTACGTAATTAACAATTTTCGATCTATCGATCGCATTACAAGAGGAAGAAGAGAAACGAAAAAGAAAAGAAGAAAAAACTAATCAATTATTATTTTACCATAATGACATTTATTTTCTTTTTCTTCTTTTATCTTGTCTCTGCGTTCGCTCGATGAACTAAAAGAAAACGAAAAAAAAAAGGAAAAAAAAAAGGAAAAAAAAGAAACGAAAACGAGAAAGAAAAGGAATAAAATAAAATGACAACCAATCTGTTTATCCATTCAGAGACGAAATAATGACGGTAGAATCCACTCGACGTAATTTATTTTTCATTTTTTCTTTTCCTTCGTTCTCTCTTTTTTTCTTTTTTTCTCTTTTACTCCTCATCGTAAATGTAATTAACTGTTTGAAAGTTGATGCTTATGTAAACGCACGATAAAAAAAAAAAAGGAGAATGAAAAAAAAAAAGAAAAGAAAAAAAAGAAAAGAATGGAAAAATAAATAAAAGAAGCGAGAGAGAAGATGGGGATGGAGGGGTGATAGGGTGAGGGTAAGAGAGTGAGGTTAAGAAAGAAAGAGAGAGAGAGAGAGAGAGAGAGAGAGAGAGAGAGAGATGAAGAATGAGAGAGAGAGAGAAGGGAAGGGAACAGAAAAGGGAGAATGAGAACGAGCAAACAATTTCGTTGAAACGCAACTAGTAAGGTAAAGGGCAGGGAGTGACTGACTGACTGGCTGGCTGGCTGGCTGGCTGGATGGGTGGCTGGTTGACTGGTTGGCTGGTTGGCTGGCTAGCTGATTGGTTGGCTGGTTGCTTGCTCGTCTCGAAGGGTTACAAAGGTACTCTCCCTTCTTTAAACGCGTGTCTAGAGAGCCTTGTGTATATGCCGACGAAAGGCAAAGGTAACGCGGCGGCGGGTTGTGCACTGATGGAAGTAGAGAAACGAAAACAAAGCTAGTGACAAGAGAATAGGAGAATGACAGAGAGATAGAGAGAGAGAGAGAGAGAGAGAGAGAGAAAGAGAGAGAATGATACCGACAAGTTAACAAAGAAAGGGTTGATATCTATGCCTTTCACTTTCATATCTCTTTATCTCTTTTGTCTTTTTATATTTTTATATCTCTTTCTTTATATATATATGTCTTTTTTTTTCTATGCAACTCTCTATCTCTCTCTCTCTCTCTCTCTCTCTCTCACTCACACATACAGAGAGAGAGAGAGAGAGAGAGCATATATATACGCCTATTTTTTCTTTTTATATCTCAATATATTTATCTCTTTTTCTTTTTATAAATTTTAATCTTCTACGTGTGTGAGCGTGCATATGCGTGTGTAATTATGCGTATATGTGTGTGTGTGTGTGTGTGTATATATATTTCTCTTTCACTTTCCACATATGGTATATATCCTTTAGCTTTGTATATCTTGTTATCTTTGTTCCACAAGATCTTCTTCCCTTTCTATCTTAGTTGAATTAATGGACACTTCAAGCAGTTCTCTCGCTCTACTTAATTACAGTCTGCTTAAATGTTAAGTGGAAAAACGTTGACGTGTATATACGTATAACGTAAGGGGAAGTAGTTTCGCTGCGTAGTTTCTTTTTTTTTTTTCTTCTTCTTCTTTCTCTTCATCTTTCACTTCCTCTTCCTCTTCTCCTTCCTTTCGTTTTTCTCTTTTTCATCTCGTCGTTTCTTTCTTCCTTTTTTTGTTCTCCTTCTTTTTTTTGTTTTTGCTTTTTTTTGCTTTTTTTTTTTTCTTTTTTTTTTTTTTTTTCTCGACAAATTTAACTACCCATTCTTGATCTTCTCCCGAGAGATAGAAAGAGAGTGGGAGGGCAGAGAGAGTGGGAAAGAGAGAGAGAGAGAGAGAGAGAAAAGTAAGAGATTTCTTGAACGGATTTATCAAGTTAATTAATTGTTTCTTTCAACGTCGAGCGCGAGCAAACGAGCGAGCGAACGTGTACGTTCAGTTTTTTCTATTACTGTGATTAACTTCCTTTCTTTTCTCTTTTTTTATTTTTTTTATTTTGTTTTTTTTTTTTTTTTTTTCTTTTTTCTTTTTCTTTCTTTTTCAACAATAACAATCATCATTTATTATTTTTAATATTTAAAGGAGACAATGATAATGATTTTTCTTGGGTTATATCATTTATGTATATTTATTTATTTACATTGTACTCGTAAAAATTATAATAATTTAGAAAAAAAAAAAAGTTAACATTCTAATAACGATATCTATATAAAATTATTTAAAATAATAATTAAAATAAATATGTTTATTTAAAATTTTCACATATTCATTTAACATGTTGGACGATATATATTACTTCATTTCGAAGTAAAAATTGTGTATTGTTATTAAAAATATTTCAAAAATAAAAAATATTTCATATATTTCCAAATCTTAAAATATTTCAAAAAGAAAGAAAGAGAGAGAGAGAGAGAGAGAGAGAAAGAGACAAAAGAAAAAGAAATCAGACTGACACTCGTGGTCTTTTATGGGGAGAAAAAAAAAGAAACAAAAAACAAAAATCAAGAAATCGAAAATTAAAAACGATCGATTAAAAATCGAAAGACAACAATTTTAACAGTTACATCTTTTTACACGACTATATATATATATATATATATATATATATATATATATATATATATATATATATATATATATATATATATACAATCGTCTCGTTTATTTTCTTTTCGATGCTATTCGATTCTATTCGTTCCGATACGATTCGATTTTCGATTTTCGATTTATGCAAGTTCTTCTTATAGAAAATCGACTTCGGCAGCACGTACAAGTAACATCGAGCAATCGCAAAGTAATTCGCAATGGTAAAAGCTTATACATTTTCAACGCGAAAATATATACACACACATATATATATATATATATTTGAAGCCGTTTGAAGAACCCGAAGGAGAAGTGGGAAAAGGAAAGGGAAAAGAAGAAGGAGAGGGATGAAGATAGGATAGGTGTTAGGAAGCCCTTCGATAAAATAGGGTATGAGAAATCGAACGATGAGTGCATTCTCGCTCGCAATCGAGAACACAAGCTTTCTTATGGATGGCGAAGTAATGAGAAAAAGTGTAAAAACGTAACAAACGATTTTCTTTTAAATATCAATAATAATAAGAAATGATAAAGAAATGATATGAATAATGATAAGCATGTATTAATAGAGATTTAATGAAAACGTGTATACATATGTAGATTAAACAAATGTAATTATTTATTAATTGTAAGTTATCAGAATCAAATGTTTTGAATAAAAGAGAAAGAGAGAGAGAGAGAGAGAGAGAGAGAGAGAGAGAGAGGGAGGGAGAGAGAGAATGAATTGAAAATTAAGCATGACGATATATGAATAAATATAATAAATATCATTAATTAATAATAACAATCAATTAGAATGAAATAATTTTAATGAGAGATAGAGGTAATGGAAGTGAGGGGAAGAGAATGAATAAAAAAAAATAATTACGACGAAATATAAATAGATAAAATAGATATAATTAATCGATAATAGTAAATGATAAGACTGAAAACAAAAAAATTTGAATGGAGATAAGAAAGAGAATTAATGATAACGTTGTTGATACGTTAAACAAATTAATTAATCAATAATAATTAATAATGTGTATGAAATAATTTGAGAGAAGGTGAATGAATAGAAAATTGATGACAATGTATATTTACATACATACGTAAAATAAATATAATTAATCGATAATAATAATAAGCAATGAGAGTGAAATAAATTAAATAAGAGAGAAAGACAGACAGAGAGAGAGAGAGAGAGAGAGAGAAAGAAATATACGATTTATCAATATTTCCTGTACCTCCATAACATTATCGTAGTAATATACTTAAGAATAAAAATCAAAATAAAAATAATAAATATTGTCATAAAAATATAGAATGCCATTTAATGGGCTTTATATTAAGAAATTTTTTATATTCCAAAAAAACAGGCACACACACACACACGCACGCGCGCGCACACATACACGCACGTACATACACGCACATACAGATCTTATAAGCATTTACATTGTAATTATTTTTTCTAATTTATTCTCGATCAAATTAGGATTCGATTATTTCTACTTTATATTTCTCTTGTACATATATATATATGTACCCTATATATATATATATATATATATATATATATATATATATATGTACAAGATAATATAAATATAATAATATAAATATATACATACAATATAATTTTCTGCTCTATTAATTAATCATTTTTATTAATTAAAAAAAAATTCAATTGGAAAATTTTTAAATGAGAAAAATAATTAAGTTAATCATAAGAACGGGGTGTGACTTTCATATATCACAAAAGGTTAATATAGATTCCTTATTATGCAAATATAATACGCGATAAACGTATGACACATTGATACAAATGTTTGTTGTTATACGGCTACGTATATCACGTAATTTATAACTGAAATGGTCATAAGAACATTTGCAAAGTAAATATTTCTTTTCTACTTATTACGTACAATGAAAAGGTCAAAGTTTCAGTTTAGTTCGATCGTTCATCCTGTTAACACGTATATTGTAATTTACTCTCTTCAAAACTAAAAGCTAAATTAATGGAGTAAAGTGAGTGTCATAAATTTCATTCATATTAATGTATAATAATATAATAATATATTAGATGTAACTATAATAAAGAGAGAGAGTGAGAAAATATGTATATAATATCTGGTTATTAAATACGCAATTATTTATAAATGAATTATTAAAAAAAAAAAAAAAAAAAAAAAAATAAGGGTGTAATTAAATCGTATTAACTAATACGTATATAATTAGAACGCTTCGTTTTCTATATCTTAATTAATTAATTTAATAATAATGACAATATTATATTTATCAATGATATACATATGAAGTAATATATATTACGCAAATAACAATACGTTAAATATTACATAAATTTAAATCAAAATTATTGTTATTGTTGCTTAATTTTCCTTATTTTTTTTTTTTTTTTTTTTTTTAATTAATTAATTAATTAATTAATACTACAAAGAAGACTGAAGAATTTTCAAATATTATATGGAAAGTTTTGAATTGTCCGAATTTCTCAACTGAATGATTACAGTAGATGATATTTCTCTTGCTTTCTCTCTCTCTCTCTCACTTTGTGATCATGATAATGCATTTAGTGAACCTTACCCGTTCTATCGACTCGGCCGATTATCAGTTACGAGTATTAATCGAGCGTAATGTTTTATGAAGGCAGAAAGGACCGATCCCACGCTTTCTGTGATTTAGTGGAAACTCCGTTATCGTCCTTTCACTCTCTCTGACTCTCTCTACATATACGTATATATATGTATGTGTGTTGTTTATATATACATATATGTATATATATTTATATTATAAAAAATATGTAATACAAATATACATAGATATTTGTTTATATGCATGTATGTATGAATAAATGTATATATGTACGTATATATGTATGTGTATGTATGTATGTATATGTGTATTTATGTATGTATGTATTATACATCCATCAAGTTCTCTTTACGTTTCCGTACAAGTAAATTATAACTTTGCGTTGTACATTGACTTACTGTATTATCAAGCTGCTCAAAATTTATTATCATACGTACTATTTATACGTATTATTTATATATTCGTATATATATATGTGTATGTATGTATGTATGTATGTATGTATGTATGTATGTATATTTTCAATAATTTCGAATAAATATTTTTTTTTACTATTCTCAACTTATACATCAAGCGAGTAATTTTCAATTTTCAAATTTCTTTGTTGACTCGTAAGAATCATATACATTTTTGAATAATGCATTATTTTAAATACGTATTTTGTACATTTTATAAAACTTAAGGAGGTTCATTTTTAATTCTGTATTTCTTTTCTTTTCTTTTCTATTCTTTTCTTTTCTTTTTTTTTCATTTCTTTTTTTTTTCTTTTGGCTCCACTCTTTTTTGTTCTTTTTTCCATTTTATTTTTATATTATGTTGCACGTAATACGAACTTAATAGGGGATGTTTTTAGATTCAGTTGATAGAGAAGAGTTTTACTGATTTGAAAGAAAAAGAAAATGACAAAAATTAGAGTGCATTGTTTTAAGAGAGAGAGAGAGAGAGAGAGAGAGAGAGAGAGAGAGAGAGAGAGAGAGAGAGAGAGAGAGAGAGAGAAACACATGTAGAAAATGTAAAGATATTTCAAAAGATTAAACATTTTTCTTTGTATTTAAAGAAAGTATGATAAAATAAAATTAAATTAAATTAAATAATAACAAATGTAAAAGAAAATCTTATAATTTGAAATATAGAATATATATATATATATATAAAAAATCTTCAAAAAAATTTAACATTTATATTCAGCATTTAATAATAAAATGAAATAAAATAATATAATTTAATATAATATAATATATTAAAAATTGAAAAAATCTCGAAAAGAATTTAATACTATTTTCGTTGCGTGATAATAATTAGAAAACCAAAAATAAATTATTATTATTATTATTATTATTATTATTATTATTATTATTATTATTATTATTATTAACAACGACAATATATTTATTAATATTATATTAATTTATTATATATAAATTTATATTATTTATAATTTATTATATATATGTATTAACATAAAATGACAATAACGACTACAATGACAGCAACGATAATAAGATAAGGAAAAAAATAAAAAAGAAAAAAAAAATAAAAAATGATCTTCGAAAGAATTCGAAATTTTCACCAAGAAAATATTTCACATATGTACACACACACACACACACACACACACATATATATATGTATGTATGTATTCTTTACTATAATGTTGGATAATATATCATAATAATTCTGTGAAACGAATGTGTGTTCATCCCATTTCATTAAAAAGATATGAAAGTCGTAAGAGTTATTCGCTCAGCGAATTCTAGTTAGAAACGTTCATCTCGTACAGATCATTTCTCACATGGATTTGTATGTGTTAGATAAAAAAAAAAAAAAAAAAAAAAAAAGAAAGAAAGAAAAAGGAGAAAAAAAAGAAAAAAAAAATAGAAAAGAAAAGAAAGGCGAAAAAATAAAAAGAAAAGAGGAATGAAAGGAGAAGAGAAAAAAAAAACAGCGAATATAAAAAACGAGATGGAGATACTAACGATTTCCCGTTTTCACAGCTTACTTCCTTTTTGTCAGATCTATGTACATCTATGTGTCTACGTCAAAGAAGATATCTACTTCTCTCTCTCTCTCTCTCTCTCTCTCTCTCTCTCTCTCTCTCTCTCTCTCTCTCTCTCTATTTCTCTCTCTCTTTCTCTCTCTTACTGTCTCGCTCTCTCATATTTCAACAAAATTTTTCAAGCGTGATTCATTAAACGAAATAGAAGTATATCGTTAACTCCTTTTACTATGTACGATTTACTATGTAAGATATCTGTGATATACATATGTATATGTCTCTCTGTGAAAAAAAAAAAAGAATAATTTCTGATAGGACAGAAGAAAAGAAAGGAAAAAAAAAAAAAAGAAAGAAAGAAAGAAAGAAATAATAACGAATGTGAAATTTATTTTAGTTTAATATTTCGTTGAAAAATTTTTTTTCCACCGTTTATTATTATTATTATTATTATTATTATTGTTATTATTATTATTATTATTATTATTATTATTATTATCATTAGGATTATTTGCGGGGTTTATATTGAAAGTGACCTAAGTCCATTTATATTTGTGAATTTATTTTTTATGAATATTTATATTTTTTTTTCTTTTTTTTTTTATATTTAATTTTTATGTCTATTTATTTTTGTAATTTTTTTTTCTCTTGGACTTAGGCCACTTTCAAAATAAACGACTCGTTTAATCATTAATGTGAGATAGATCTAGATATTTTTTTTCCTTTTTTTTTTTTTTTTCTTTTTTTTCTTTTTTTTATTGTTAGTAAAATTTCCAACCATTCAATATTTCTCAATACATTATCAGATGATCGAGAACGATCCATGTATAAATTGATCTAGATACGTATCTCTCGTTATATAAAATATTTATTAACGGATAAAATTAAAATAACTTTTCTATCAATTTTATAGAAAAAAAAAAAAAAAAAAAAAAAAAATATTCCATCCATCCATCTAATACATCCATCCATATCCATCCATCTATAAATTTTCTCTTTTCAATATAAATTTTCAAACGGTATTAAAAATTAAAGTGACTTTGATGAATAAAAATTGATTGTCTTCTTTTTGTTATTAAGAAGAAGAGTAAAAAAAAATTGAAAAAAAAAAAAAAAAAAAAAAAATAAATAAATAAATAAATAAATTACCGCATTTTTAATTTTAATAAAAGTAACATACAGATATATGCATATCGTTTCTTCCTAAGGGAAAAAAAAGAGAAAGAAAAAGAAAGTGAGTGAGAAAGAGAGAGAGAAAAAGTGAAAGAGAGAGAGTGAGAGAGAGAGAGAGAGAGAGAGAGAGAGAGAGAGAAATAGTGTTTCCCTTTGTGTAAAATCAGTGTCGTGTTTCGGTACAGCCATCGATGAGAATGTAGCGACAAATTGGAAGTAGAAAATCCTCTTTCCAATTCCACCGCATTGCCCGTAGAAATCGTCTTGTTCCAGTACAAAACACGAGCCCTTTTCTTCCTAGGAAAATTCGATTTTCCCTTGGAAATCGTTCGGCGATCTCGAACGGACGCTTGTCTTTCGAAAGTTCAAAAACTTTTCTTCGACGACGATGACGAAGACGAAGACGAAGATGAAAACGAAGACGATGGTCGCCATATCGAGATAGGATTCTCAAGGGGGATAAAAGGTCACGTGATTTTACCAAATCTAATCGAATCTTAAAGGATCGACGAAAGAAGAAACCGCATGAAATTCATTCGAAATTCCCGACTTTTGATAATTCGAACGATAAGGATTTAAGGACAGGACTATTAATTTATTAATATTATATATTATTTATATATTATTAATTATTTATTATTTGTACGCGTAATCATGTTTTATTTTCATTCGGATTATATTTTATTTCCTTATTTTTTTTTTCTTTTTTTTTTTTTTTTTTTTTTCCCTATAGAAAAGGGATTATTTTAATATTGTTTAATATATTGTATATCGTTCAATGTTTTATGCTTGTAATTATCCTTTCGTTTCAATCGAATTATATTTTATTAATGATATTATTTATGATGAATTATTTCGATATTATTTTATTATTATTATTATTATTATTATTATTATTATTATTATTATTATTATTATTATTATTATTATTATTATTATTTTGATATATATGATTTATACGTATGATATTTTTATTTTTATTTTTCTCATATTTTGTTTATTGGTCACTTATTATTATAATTTTTCTTTTTTTTTTTTTTTTTTTATGAAACAGATATCGTAGTACTATGATAAGAAAAAAAATCGGAATAATAAATATTTAAACAATTCTACAAATTAAGTATATATTTGAATTTTACTATTTAGATTAAACGATGACTTAAAATTTCTTTTATAAATAAGAATCATCAAATTAAATACATACACACACATATACATCGTATATATATATATATATATATATATATATATATATATAAAACAACCACTACACAAACAAAATAATAATTTCTTTGGAAGAACTAACACAATTTTTACGTTTGAGAACGTCGACCAATGGTTGGGCAAGGATAGAATAGTAAGTAACTAAAAGATTGAAATAGGAAGGAAGTGGCAGTGGTGGTGGTGGCGGAAGGGGAGGCGAGGGTAGTTGAGGGTGGGATAACGATAGAGCCAAGAAGGGTGATGGAGTGAGATAGAGGGGGACGTTCGAGAGAAGAGAGATAGGTTGGAGTGGAGGGGGAGGGAGGGAGGGTAACTCGCTTGCACGGAGACAACACTACATTCGGGTAGAGAGCATCCATTTGAAGTTTTTTCGACCGGCTACGTTGCAATCTCCGTGTGGAAAGTTTCACGAGAGAGAGAGAGAGAGAGAGAGAGAGAGAGAGAGTGAGAGAAAGAGAAGGATAGAAGATAAGGGGTATATGTGTATGTGTGGGAGAGAGAGAGAGAGAGAGAGGGTGAAAGAGGAAGGACGTAAAGGACGTAGCCGAATGCCAAGCAAACTGCAAACAAAATAAACTTTCGGTCTCGCGTAGACCACGTTTGCGAGAACGAGAATAGTAGAGGGTAAAAGGGGGGTATGGGGTATGATGAAGAGGAGAGGGG
>NC_140812.1:8962500-8967500 GCF_050613455.1 Vespa mandarinia | reverse complement strand
AACCGGAAGCCTACTACGTGAATGGATTCAGAAAGGATCCTGGATGCGAAATGGATTACACTGTTCGTTTGTGTGTTCCTTCTCCTCGTCTCTCTCTTCTCCCAAACGACTCCATCCCCCTTGATGTTCAGAGGGGATCACGAGTTACAAGGGTGAAGCCGATTAAGAGATTTTTGAGAACCATTCGGTTGAAACGAGGGGAAGACCGACTCTTGTTTCAGAACATCGTATTCATCCGTAGTGGCTCTACGGATTCGGGGAAATTGTTACGAGACACGCATACGCTCACATAAACACAAATCGGTATAAAAATATGAACATATAAATTCATATAACAAGATGGTCCACCATATTGTATTACAATGTGTTGAATATATATGTTTATATAATATGTATACATAAACTTATTTGATTTAAATGATTTTTTTTTCCTTTTTTTTTATTTATTTATTTATTTATTTATTATTTTTTTTTTTCACAAAATAGATTGTTTAATGAACAACGGACCATGTACGTATTAAATGATATATATATATATCTTTATATAAATTATTATATATTTTTATATTATATATAGACTGTGTATATATATTATATAATACAGCATATTATATATTATATACACTGTAGTATTATACATATAAAAAAGATCTGAAGAATATGGATCACAAAGGAATTTTTTTTTTCTTCTTTTTTTTTTCTTTTTCTTTTTTTTTTTTTTTTTTTTTTTTTGACAGAATAGATTATTTAATTAAAAAGAAACAATATATGATTAATTAATAAGATTATATAATCAAGAAAAGATATATATATATACATATATATACGAGGTTATTAAAATAAAAAATAATTTTTAATTCATATACAAAATATATTAATATGTAAATGAAATAAAATATAAATGATTTCACTTATCACAAATCTATTGACGTCTTTTTCAAAAATATTTTCGCTTCGTTTAAAGCAAATAATAATGATAATAATAATAATAATAATAATAATAATAATAATAATAATAATAATAACAATAACAATAACAATAACAACAACAATAATAATAATAACAATACAATTATTAATAAATAAATAATTCTGTTTAAAGTGAAAAAGGACAAGAATAAACGAAAAAGGAAAAAGATTGTAAGAAAAATTTGCAAATCAAAAAATCATTATTTCCACGAGGTTAAATACCTAAAAACGCTTTACGTAGGTGATCGCCATGTTGATAACAAATACAGGTGTAGATTCTATCTCTCTTTCTCTCTCTCTCTCTCTCTCTCTCTCTCTCTCCCCCTCGTACACATACAAAAGAAAGATTGAAAGTAAAATACAAACACTATCTCGCTTAACTACGTTTGTACTTATCTCCCTCCGTCGTCGTCGTCGTCGTCGTCGTCGTCGTCGTCGTTGTCTCCCGTCTTTCTTTTTGCAGGACAATTCGCAATACAAAGAACCCTTTGTTTCTTTCCCGTCTCGTAAAGAGGACCGACTTAACAAAAGGCGGTATCCGTTGATCACTATAATAACTTGTACCAACTGTTACTACAATGAAACTTTACTCCGTATCCGTTTCTCTCTAAGAATAGAAACTTCGTTTATGGTCTCACGTTTTATGGGATAATTCGCTCCTTGGGATTTACAATGAAATTAAATGAAGAACGTGTTCGTTGTTATCTTTCCTTTTTTTTTCCTGTTTTTTCTTTTTTTTTTTTTTCCATTTATTTATTTATTTATTTTATTTTTATTTCTTATTTCTTTGTTTTCTTTTTTTTGTTCGTTTTTTTTTTTTTTTTTTTTTTTTTTAATATTATTATTATTATTATTATTTTTTTTTTGTTTTCTTTTTGGACGCGGCGGAGAAAGAAGGAAGAAGTTACCATACGCCACTGGGTCGGGTCCAATTAGTTATTATATTTTTTTTTATACTGAGTTGGGCGAAATATATATCCCCTAGGTCATCTTAACGAGACTTTTATTTTACGAGGACTTTTTCTTTTTTTTTCTTTTTTTTCTTTTTGTTTTTTTTGTTTTTCTTTTTGTTTCCTTTCCTTCTTCATTTTCATTTCTTTCTGAATCACTCGAGGAACCTTTTTTTCGACTTTGGAAAAAGTCTAAGAACCTTTTCTATCTCGCGTAATCAATCGTATAAAAAAAATCTTACTCGTCGAAGATTTTCGAAAGACAGATAATAATGATCCATTTGTAAAATCATCAAAACGACAATTGGATGAATATTTTTTGATACGTCCTTTCTGTATGTGTGGGGGGTAGGGGTAGGGGTGGGTAAAAGAAATATTTCGACTTTACTTATCATAAATGATGTGTGCATCGAAACGAGCGAATGAAAAAGAAATGTCGACCGGCGGCGGCTGGGGGGTGGGGTGGGCGTGGCAGTGAGAAATAGAAAATAAAATAAAATGAAAACAAAAAAAAAAAAATAAATAAAAAAGGAAATAGGTAGTATAGAACGGAGAAAGGAATTTTCTTTTTTCGTTTTTTTTTTCTTTTTTTTGTTTTTCCTTTCTTTTTTGCGATTAAAACAAGAGCAAGTGTTATTTGATCAAATGATCTCGCGCAAGCGTTAGAAAGAAAGAAGCATAAAAAAAAAAAAAGAAGAAGAAAAATCAAAGAAAATTATCGATTGAATTCACGTAGTCACGAATCATGCACGCGTGAAATTTTTTTTTTTTTTTTTTTTTTTTTGATCGAACAGAAATAGGTAGGAAAGAAGGAGAGAGAGAGAAAGAGAAAGAGAAAGAGAGAGAGAGAAAGAGAGAGATAAAAAGAGAATTAAATATCAGCAATAAATTGCCAAGGTTATTAATCCCAGTTGAGTTAATCATATTCCAAGCTGTTTGTTTCCGGATGCATAAGCTTTCCCTCTCTCTCCCTCCCTCCCTCTCACTCTCTCTCTCTCTCTCTCGCTCTCGTTCTCCGTAACGTTGAATCCCAATGTAACCGATAATAATTCGACGATAGACATGTGCAAAGAACGAAAGAACTAAATTTTCGATTATCGAGGAAATTAATTGAAAACTCGAATTTCTACCTTTGTAGCATTGAAACAGATGAAAATACGATATATGTATGTATGTATGTATGTATGTATGTATGTATGTATGTATGTATGTATGTATGTATGTATGTATGTATGTATGTATATGTATGTATGTATGTATATGTATGTATGTATGTATATGTATGTATGTATGTATGATCGTTTGTTTGCGAAATAAAAAAAATTATTATTATTATTTTGTAAGTTTTCTATTATTTATTTTCTCTTTATTCGTTTACTCGTTCATTGACAGTCAGAGACTGTTGATATTAAAAAATGACAAAATTAATTAAAAAAAAAAAAAAAAAAAAAAAAAGACAAAAAGTCGTTGGTTCTTTTTTCTCTTTACTTTTTTTTTTCTTTTTTTTTTCTTTTTTTTTTTCCTTTTTTTTCATATAGAACAATCCCTTGTCGTTCGTGAATTTGATTTTAAAAATTTTTCTCAAACTTTTTTTCCCAATACAAATATAAATTGGATTAATAATTATTATGTATCTATATGTTATATTTATACGGAACAATTTTCGAACGAAAGTTTTCGATAGTTTTTCATATTCAAATTTTTATTAAATAAATTTATTCTTCATACTCTGTCAATTAATATTTTCAAATATATTTATTACCTGTTCTTATTAATTTTTTAATCTATTTATTATTATTATCATTATTATTATTATTATTATTATTATTATTATTATTATTATTATGTATATATATATATAAGAATTTAAGAAATAATTTCGAAAAATATTTGGAAAATATAATTAATCATTGAAAACATTTTAGTTACAAAATCATATAGAAAATATCATTTCTCTAATACGTGGATAAAAAGAAAAAAAACAAAAAAAAGAAAAGAAAAAAATAGAAAAAAAGACAATGAAAAAAGTATTAATTAAAAACACTATTATTTATTTATAATTTCTCCCAGTGGTTTGAGATAAATTCCAATCGAAGATAGGAATAATAAAAAAAGAAAAAGGAAGTAAAAGAAGAACAAGAAAAAAAGAAAGAGAGAGAGAGAGAGAGAGAGAGAGAGAGAGAAAGAGAGAGAATTAAAAAAGAAAAGAAAAGTAAAGTCACGAACAATACCAAATGGACTTAGGATGGTGGGAAACGTAGGATACGTAGAAACGTGTAGAGATACGTAGAGAAACACCAAGGTGAGATAGTGGAATAGTTATTTCATGAATGACAACGAATCGTGGCGTCTCCTTTCGTAGGAGACGAATAATCCCCGAGATTCGCACGTAGAGGCACGTGCACGTAACAACGACGATCCTCATTTTGGTATGGCTCGTTAGAGGCTTAACAAAAG
This sequence comes from Vespa mandarinia, assembly GCF_050613455.1. Classification (NCBI taxonomy): domain Eukaryota; kingdom Metazoa; phylum Arthropoda; class Insecta; order Hymenoptera; family Vespidae; genus Vespa; species Vespa mandarinia. Next base: position 8,963,124 of record NC_140812.1, on the reverse strand, counting down.
GCTGATTAGCCTAGTTGCGTTCTGTTACTACTACTGCAACTATTACTACTATTGTTACCGTTACTACTTACTACTGCTTCTGCGTACGATGGTGGTTCTGCGTGTTATGGGTCGTGTCGTGTTATGGCTGTGTTGTGTTGTGTTGTGTTGTGTTGTGTTGTGTTGTGTTGTGCGTTTTGGATTCATGATAACAAGCAACGTGTATTTGTATGCTCGGTATGTGTATATGAGATTCGTTTTCGATTCTCGTTTTCCGTTCTCGTCCATTCTCAATTATATCCTCTTCCTCGTCTAATCTCATTCATGATATTGTCGTTTCCTCTCTCTCTTACTCTTTCTCTCTCTCTCTTTCTCTCTCTATCTATCTATTTCAATTTGTAACGATATCTCGATTCTAATAATTGATATTAAAATCTATGATCATTAATTATTTTTAATGTATTTATTTACATTTACTGTACGATCATAATCTTGTATATATTCGTTTGAATTTTTATCTTCAAGATTTTCTTTCTACAGGTTTTCTTCTTCTTTTTTTTTCTTTTTTTTTCTTTTTTCCTTTCTTTCTCTTTCTTTCTTTCAATCACATTTTCTTCTTATCGATCGATAATCTTGTTTATTAAA
>NC_140812.1:8950000-8957500 GCF_050613455.1 Vespa mandarinia | reverse complement strand
AAGAGAGAGAAAAAAAAAAAAGAAGAGCCTACGGGAAAATTCTCCTGGCCATTAGCCGTGACGAAAGCCCCTGGATTAATGCGGATTGATTGCACGTAGATGAATTAAAAAACATGGTTGAGTGACTGTTGTGAAGGATCAAAGAAAAAATCAGATATATACATATATATATATATATATTTAGAGAGAGAGAGAGAGAGAGAGAGAGAGAGAGAGAGAGAGAGAGAATATTGACAAATTCGATCGATCGTAATTAATAAAGGATTAAATAATAAAGGATTCATTTTAAGGGATGTTAAAGGAATGATCTGTGAAATTTCCTTGTGTAATATCTTTAAAATCGTACGCCCATTTTATTGTAGATTATTATTATTTCTATTTTATTTATTTATTTATTTTCTTTTTTTCTTAATCTTTTTTTTTTTTTTTCTTTTATCATTATCATCTAAGAGATATAGAAATAGAAACGTAAAGATATGATACAGTTAATCGGGTTTAATACAAAGCCTATCATTTGAGAGAAACTTGATAAACGTGAATTGGCTTTCGACGATATCGAATATTTAAAAATGTCGTATATATTTGATTAGTATCCGTAGGTACGGCGAAATGAAAAAGTGAAGGATCGAAATCATAACGTCTGTGCTATTTATCAAAAGATTTGAATGATTACGTTTTTGCATATGAACGTATGTATATGTATATATATACGAACACGTATGTGTATGTACGAATGTTATCCACTCGTTCCAATCATTTTATTGATTAACTTGAGAACGATTTTTCTTCTGTACGATATGATGCTCTTAATTCTCTTATCTCTGTTATCATTGCTCTAGAATTGGATCCCATTTAACGTAACGAAAGTATATCCTTTAATATCGATAATTAAATTTTTTATCAAATCGTTTATATACTATATATATATATATGTGTGTGTGTATGTGTGTGTATGTGTAATAAATAAATAAATATAATGTAATGATGAAATAAAAAAAAAAATTCGTTTTTTTTGCTCATTGTAAAAATGATGTCTAAAAATAAAAAAAGAAAAAGAAAAAAGAATAAAAATGGCGCGATTTTTTCAATTTGCCGTCGTAGGATACGTATATAGATAGGAACGTATGTGCGCGAAAGAGAGAGAGAGAGAGAGAGAGATAGGGAGAGAGATAGAGAACGATAAAGAGAGACGTAATGATAGTTAGAAAAATTGAATTTTTATCTCAGGCTAATTGTAAGACCAATTAGAAGGATTTAATTAACATTGTTATTACATCTTTTCCATACAGAATATATATTTTAATACATGTTTGTACATTTATTTGTGCTTATATGTGTATATATGTGTGTGTGTTGTACATAGAACAGTTGATATATTTATATATAATATATATTATCTGTCGATACACATGACACAAAATCCCAAGAGGATCGGTGTTCAGCAAAACGGTAACTTTAAAATCGATTACCGGAATACATAATTGGAATATTTAATCAGGATAGGAAACGGAAAGTGGACATCCGATAAGAAGTGGAAGAAGAGATGGAGGAGACTTTTTTTTATGAGGTAATAGGATTCATCTCAACTAAAGGACACTGGTACTCGAGCTTACCACAATGACGGAAGAGCCTTCGGAGTAATTGGATGACGTTGTTGGATCCATCCATTTGGAGATGATCAACGAGACCAGACATTTTTTTTCTCTCTCTTCTTTCCTTCTCTTTTTTCTTTCTTTCTTTCTTTGTTCTTTTCTTTTTTTTTCTTGTTTTTCTTTTTTTCCCTATGAAAAGTCGTAAAGAATATGTACATATATCATATATATATATATATATATATATATATATATATATATATATATATATATGTTATGTATGTATGTGTATAGCGTTCTAATTTTATCAACGTAAATATATATCTTTGAGACGATTATGAGAACTCGAAATTTTGTTCGATTAATATGATTTACATTTTTAGAATTTTTTTTCTTTATTATTATTATTATTATTATTATTATTATTATTATTATTATTATTACTATTTAATCAGATGATTTTAGATATATTGAAAGTATTTTTAAACGAGCTATTTGTAGTACCAATCGTGAGATAATTTTTATTGAATTTATTTTTTTATCAATTTTTTCAAAAACATAATTAATTTAAAGAATATTAAATGAAAAGAAAATATATATATATATATATATATATATTTATATACAAATATTATTTAAATGAATCGAATAATATCCAATTGTTATTTAAACGAATTAAATAATATGCAATTGTTATTTAAACGAATTAAATAATATGCAATTGTTATATAAATGAATTAAACAATGTGTAAATATTATTTGATACGTAATATATTAAAATTCGTAAGATTATCTTAAATTAATTCATTGACGAAATAATATTTTTTCTTTTGTCCTCTTCTTCTTCTTCTTCTTCTTCTTCTTCTTCTTCTTCTTCTTCTTCTTCTTCTTCTGTTAAAAGTTAAAAGAAAACGAATCTGCTTGTGTCGGGATATATGGACCGGCAAATAATCTCGATTATTCGTGTCAGAAACAAACGACGTCTTACGTATTTTATTTCTACTCTCGGAGTTTCGTATTTCTTTTCCTTTTTCTTTTTCCTTTTTTCCTCTCTCTCTCTCTCTCTCTCTCTCTCTCTCACTCTGTCCCTCTGTCTCTCTCTCTCTCTTAACAGTCCTGCGAGACCGCGGTAGAAAAGTTTCGGCTCGAACTGGTAAAAAGTTACTTTTTCAAGCATTTTCTTTAACAAGCATGGCAGCTGGCACTAGATGCCTGTCTTGAATATTATTACAAATTATTATTATTATTATTATTGTTATTATTATTATTATTATCATCATTATTATTATTATTATCATCATTATTATTATTGTTTTTTTTTTTTTTTTTTTTTTTTTATCAAGAATAGATCATAAGACATGAGATGAAAATCGACTTGGAAATTGAAAGTAAAAAAAAAAAAAAAAGAAAAGAAAAAGAAAGGGAAAAAAATTATTTCCATTTTTTATCTCTTTATAAAATATTTATAAAATATATTTATACAAAATAAAAACATTTTTTTTTCCCTCCGTTTATTTTATTTATTCATTTTTTTTTATTCATATGTATATGTGTATATATATATATATATATATATTTTTCTTTTTTTCTTTTAGTCATTTTTTTTTTTTTTGGATTAAGATTTTTGGATTGGTACACGTTGTTATTTTTCTTCTCTTCTGTTTCCTTTCTTTTTTTTTTGTTTCTTTCTTTCCACTCATTCATCTAATTTCTCTCGAAAATCACGATTATAGAGAATGACGGTCGTTCTAAGTAAAACTTAAGTTTTACGACATCGCAGTCGCGTTTCCTTGTAAAAAGATACTGAGGAGATGATACTACTGAAAGAAGAAGAGGAAAAAGAAAATACGGATGTACGTCTCGGATTTATGATTTCCAACGTTCAACCCAACGGATTTATATTTCCTTCATTTTTTTTTTCTTTTATATATATATATATATATATATATATATATATATATTTCTTTTTTCTTCCTTCCTTTTACCCTCCTATCCTCCCTCTCTCTCTCTCTCTCTCTCTCTCTCTCTCTCACTCCCTCTCTGTCTTTCTCTATCTCTATCTATCTATCTATCGATCTCTCTCTTCCCTTTTCTATCTGTTTCTCTTTCTCTAAATTTTTCTCGTCTTATACATTACTATAATTTTGATAAAATTACGAGGAACTAATCGATCGATATCTAATATCTATAGATAAGTATATTAATAAAAGATTAATAATAAAAAAAAAAAAAAAAAAAAAAAAAGGGGGAAAAAGTATTTACTCTTTGGAGATATTTTATCATGAGAGATAAATTTTCTCTCGTCTCTGATGAAAATTAATGATTATTTTCTTTCGACTTTTTAAACGGCACAATTTAGATACAGATTTAACTTACGTTCGAAAATTAAATTCAATATTTGTCACATCTTGTATCTTTTAATTTTTAATTAACTTATTGAATTATTTATTCTATCGCAATATTTTTTCTTATTAATTAACGATAAAAATTTTGTAAAATAAATGATTCAACATATATATATATATATATATCTACTTAAATTGGCAAAATTTCAATATTAGTCTTTACACTAAATCATGTTAATCACAAAATAGAGATTTATGTAGATGATATAAAAATCTAATAAATACTCATATATCATTATATTTCGTCTAATATATATTATTTTTTTTTTTTTTATTATATAAAAGAAAAAGAAAAGTTTATCAACGATAATTATTAATATTTAACCAATCAAAAGTAAATAACAAGACCAATATCGATCGCATAAGGTGCTACAATAAAATCGTACAATTAATAATATATATATATATATATATATATATATATATATTTATTTATAAAACAATACCCTTGTCTATCACTCCCTACGCTTTTACCACTCCCTTCTATTTACTCATTAATCTTAAAAATATATATATTATCGTCACTCGTTCCATTGCATTCCTTGTTGCAATGTTTTTTTTTTGATCAAAAAAAAAAAAAGGAGGGTCAAAAGAAAACAGAGAGAAAAAATAGAATGAAAATAATATCAACGATCATTCGATTTACATTGGATAATAAGTAAGATTAAAAGAAAGATGTGCGATATAAAAAAAAAAAAAGGAAAAAGAGAGACTAAGAAAAAGAAAAAGAAGATAAGAATGTTATTTCGACTAAAGAGCTGTCGTAATATCCACGTTGTAAGAACATAAGCTTCCGTAGTGGTGGTGGTTGTTGGCGAGGAGGTACGGTTAGTCACCCCAATGCGTTAATTTTATCACACTCGTGTTCTCTTGGACAAGCCGAAAACGAATGCCAGTGGTATGACTGTGTTCGCGGAAACTCGACCCATCTCTTTCTCTCTCTCTCTCCCTCTCCCTCTTTTTATCTATATCTCTCTCTATCTCTCTCTCTCTCTCTCTTTCTCTCTCTCTCTCTCTCTCTCTCTCTCACAATTCTCTTTTTATTCTTTGGCTTCGTCATCGACTACTCGCGTCTCTACTTCTTCTACGCCATCTTTGTTCCTCATCTTTTTCACGATATATATGTGTCTCCTATGTGCGAACGTGTTTGCTGCGTATACGTATGTATTATTATGTGGGTATGTGAAACACTCAACCATGAGAGATTAGGTCAAACTATAAATACAAGGCGCCAACCTGACCGATCTGCGAAACGAAAGTAACAACTCAACCACCGTTTGGTTACAAAGACGCTTAATTCATAATCCTTGCATAACACGTATAATACTTATTAATTATTTTATTATTATTATTATTATTATTATTATTATTATTATTATTATTATTATTATTATTATTTTTGAGAATTTGAGATAAGTCGATTTTTTATATAAATTCATTTCTTTTTATTTTTTTTTTTTTTTATTTGTTTGTTTCTTTTTTTATTCCCTTTTGTTTCTTATTTTTTTTTCTTCTTTTTTTTTTTTTTTTTATAATACACATCTCACGTCAATGTATATACAAAATTGTATTAATTATATTATAAAATTATAATAATGTTATTAATAACATTAATAATATTATTAGATGTACATATCTATATTATATAATAATAATAATAATAATAATAATAATAATAATAATAATAATAATAATAATAATAATAATAATAATAATAATTATAATAATAATAATAATAATAATAATAATAATAATAATAATAATATTAATAATAATAATAATAATAATAACAATAGAACAGTATAATGTGATATATATGAATATATATGTATATAATATATAAATTTATCTATACGTAAATAATAAAATAATAAAACACGTGATATTTCTGTAGTGTTATCGAGTACCGACGAGTAAAATAAAAATTATTATTTCGATATTAAATATTCAGTCGTACATACATACATACATACATACATACATACATACATACATACATACATACATACATACATACATACATATATACATACTAGCTCACATTCGCTGTAGTACTATCATAATGATAATATTGAGGAAACAATGGACGTGACAAATGTCATAATTTATCATGAAAATAAAAATAGACAAGGAAAAAGTAGAAGGAAAAAAAAAGAAATAATAATAATAATAATAATAATAATAATAATAATAATATCTTCTTCACTATGGTGAAAGAAAAACCGCCATTTTAACCTGTTGAAATTCACGAATATCCTATTATATTGTGACGAAAAATTTTATGAGTCTCTCTCTCTCTCTCTCTCTCTCTCTTTCTTTTTTTTTTCTTCTGTCTCTATTTTTTTTTTCTTTCACACGCACAGACACACAACACACACACTTTTTTTCTCTATTACTTTGTACTCTTTATTACGGTTTCATTCATATATCCTACCACCTATTCTCTGAAGTCGAATACGTCGCGGGGGAGAGAAAAAATAAAAGGAGAAAAAAAAATAGCCGGTGGCAGGAAGTTCGTTGTCCTCCATTGTAAAGCTTCTCGTGATAATTACCGGTAGCTAATGAAAATAAGAGGCATTAAACGTTTCGTTCTAGCTTACGACCTAACCTGTTATTCCGCTCGTAATTACTAATTTATTAAGTTACTACAGTGAGTCGGGTAAATTATTTCGATATGTTTATTTCTATTATTTAATTATTATTATTATTATTATTATTATTATTATTATTATTATTATTATTATTATTATTATTATTATTGCACATTTTTTTTTATTATTTTTCTTCTTTGTCTTATTTCATTTTGTTTTTTTAATTTTATTTTTTTTTAATTTTCCTTTTCTTTTTTAATTAAATTTTATACTTAATTTTTATATTAATTATATTCTATATTTTAGATTATGAAGTTTCGTTATCCCTTCTTCTTTCATTTTTATTTATTTTTTTCTTTTCAAATTAAAATTTTTTTCACACATAATACTTTTCAAAAATTCTCATAGCTATTGTAATTGTATCATTATTATTATTATTATTATTATTATTATTATTATTGTTGTATTTTTTACTATTTTTTTTACAAAGAACGAAATTTCTCTAAACATTTTTTATCAATCCATATCCTTCCTTCTTCTTTCTCTTCTTCTTTTTTTTCTTTATCCTTTATTAAATTATAAATTTTCTTTATCTTTTCTTTTTTTTATCAATTAAATTTTATTCATACATAATACATACATAATACTAACAATAATTGTGTATATATATATATATGTGTGTGTGTGTGTGTGTGTTTGTTTAGCAATAATATTTAAATAAGTATAAATAACGTTATCGAAATATTTTTGATTTTATTATTGAATATCTATTTTTCTTTTTTTCTTTTTTTTTTTTTAACTTCATTCAAAGATTTTTATATACGATAGAAAATTATGAATATAGATCTTAATTAATTTTAACAATTGCTATTATTAATGAAAATAGATAATGAACAATGTTTTAATCCCTAT
>NC_140812.1:8935000-8945000 GCF_050613455.1 Vespa mandarinia | reverse complement strand
CCCCATATATCGTTGTACAGCGTATGTGTGTTTGCATATGTACGTATGTACGTACATGTATATAACGTAGTTACAGCTATACCAGAAATTACAGCTCGTACAGGAGAGATTACATGGCTTGTGTGCGGGCATCCATTTATATTCACCACGTTTGTACCCGCGTACGCGGAATAATTCTCTCCTATTCCTATGCAACTATATATAGAGGACATACATACGTTCATAAATATATATACATACATATATAAGTATAAATGATTACTCATGCACATATACAAATCCACGAATGTACATTTCACTGATGCATCACATATAATATGTAAAAGTTTCTACATATTATATATTAATTTATATTTATATAAAATATATATTTTTATTTATACGAATCTTTTATGTATCATAACAATACAGATCATACACATGTCAAATATACATATATATATATATATATATATATATATATATTTAGAAATTCCTACATATACATACATTTATATTTATATAAAATATATTTTTATTTATATGAATATCTTTTATGTTTAACAATAAAAATGCATACAGGCATTTCAAATGCATACAGATGCATTTACTTAGAAAACTTTCTACATATACTTATAAACATTTACATTTATATAAAATATAATCATATATTGATACAACTCTTCTTTTACGTTTAACAACACGGATATACTCTAAGTAAATATATATATATATATTTTTTTTTTTTTTTTTTTTGTAAATATTTATAAATATGTCTCATGTATATACATACATAAATACGTACACACATACATACTATACACGGTTAGAATTGACGACAATGTAGTAGTACGATACTTCAGTGAGATATACCACACGAAGAAAAATGGAGTTAAATGTGCCGTGTATAAGTGGGCAACGTTTCCGTAACGGGTGGGAGGATGGATGGTGGGTGGTAGTGATGGTGGTGAACTAATCTCCTCCCTCTCCCCTTTAACCTCCACCTTAACCCAAACCACCGTTCTTTCGGTCACTACCACTTTTCCAACATCTTTTTACTTCGATCTTTTTATTATATTCTTCTTTTTCTATTTCCATTGCTTCCCTTTCTTAGCTTCAATATTTCTCTCTCCCTCTCTCTCTCTCTCTCTCTCTCTCTCTCTCTCTCTCTCTCTCTCTCTCTCTCTCTCTCTCTCTCTCTCTATCGTTTATCTTTTTCTAACTATATCTATTTCATTCCTGTTCTTATTTCTTGTCTCGTTCCCGTTATAATAAAAATGTTCCTGTTCGGTCGAGTTCTTCTTTTGATAAAATTGTACGATCCAATCGATCTAAGATTCTTTTTATTTTTTCTCTCTCTTCTCTCTCTCTCTCTCTCTCTCTCGTTTTTATTTTTTTTCTTTCTTCTTTTTTTTTTTTTTAATCCATGTAATATGTAATAACGTTGCTAGAGTTAATCTCTTGGATATAATTCTTAGATACAATCGTTTCAATAATTTTTTTTTTTTTTTTTTTCATTGCTCGAAAATAATTTACATTGAAAATATCTCAAGCGTTTGCCGTCTTGTTTATATTCGTTTCTGAAAGTTTTTCAATAGAATTAAATTCATTTTAGAAATCAGATCGTGTCAATATTAATCGATAATATCCGATGTCTTTGAATTTTTCTTCTCTTTTTTACTCTTTTCTTTTCTATTTGTTTTTTTATTTTTTGTATTTTTTGTATTTTTTTTTTTTTTTTTTTTTTTTGTTTCTTCTTTCTAATTTTGTCAATGAATCATTTGTCCTTGCCATTAATCATTCACCATTCACAGGATAGTATTTGCTTTTACAATTTAATTTAACGTTATAATTTATTTTTTTTGTAATATTTTTTTGTCTAATTTTCGTTTAAATACGTCGAATAGTCGATCTTAATTTGTTAGATCCTAAATAAATTTTATTAAAACTCACGTAACGTTATAACACAATTGAACTCGTCGTACGATTAAATTACGTTGAACTAGTTAATTTCTAATATTTATCAAATTATTCGAAACGTTATGGTCCATTTGTAAAATATTATATTATATCGATCGGTGGAATAATTAACTACGAGTTTTTCGTTATCGACAATTGAATTTATTTGACAAATTAATCACTTTAGAAAAAACGAAAAAAGCATTCTAATATATTTCTAATTGTATGTACGTCTGAATAGAATTAAAAAAAATTACTCTTATTAAATGATAATCGATTTCGATTTAATCGATGAATTTAAAGAGAATTCCACATTTATTTCTATTATTGATTTTTTTTTAGACGCGATTTAAAAAAAAAAAAAAATGAAAAAGAAAAAAAAACAAAGAAAAGAAACGTCTAACAATTGGATCACGTTAAAAAAAAAAAAAAAAAATCATACCATCTTATCTATTATATATCTTAAGGATTTATTTTAACAATTCAATTACGATAGAAATCATCCTATTATAGATCATTTGATTTGTATTAATCGACGTTAAATAATTTCAATGTATTAGAATATACCGACATAAATTTATCGACATTTATACAAATGCTAAATAGTTTCTATTAACAGCGTGTACCATATTCTGTATTATTTCGTTACGCTTATCGCCATACGTAAACAGAGAATCGTTTCCTATAGTAGTGAAATTGCTCGTAACATTGCTATTATCGTTAGCCATTGAATCAAAGGATTTCCATAGATGCGTTCTACCGTCTAATAGTATTCCTCGTTATTGCTATGTCCATTCCAATTTAAAATATCATGAAAATATTACAATGAAATGGAACGACAAAATGATTAACAAATATCATCCAATGGAATATAATATTTTCTTCGTTGCGTTGAGAAAAATTATTAACGAATGTCAATGAAATATTTTTGTCCTTTTCCTTTTTTTTTTTTTTCTTTTTAATTTTTCCTTCTCCTTTTCACTTCGAAACGATAGAAAACCAATTCACTTTAATTATATTAAAAATGTACGTCCTATACGTTTAGTCCTATATTGTTAGGTAAACGTGTACGTACGATATATAAATGTGGTCGTATGTTTATTATTCTTTTTTCTTTTTTTCTTCTTTTCTTTTTTTTTTTTTTTTCTTTTTTTTATCAGACGCAGCTTTTGCGAATAACATTTCAACGACAAACATTTTCGAAAGCTCATTTTAACGTGTTGCTTCGACGTAGATCGTTACGAGTCTGTAATGATAACAGTAGAGAGACGAGAAAACAGTGGCATTTTCGTTCCGACCACGTTTTCAACCAAAGTAAACACGTGCACGACATTGAACGAGAATAAACTATTTAACGAGAAATATTCACGATTGAAACCATTTATACCGTTTACCAAAATCGAATAATTATCTGTTACTGTGCGTCGACAAGAGAGAATGCAAATAGCAAATAACAAAGAAATAAAATGATGGTAAAACATTTCCAACTCCCGATTTCTGTCGGCGTAAACACCAATAATCCTTCGTTCCAAACCCTTTATGATTTATTTTTTATTTTTTTTTTTATATATATACAAATTTAAATAGGAAAACGTAATTTCGTCAAAAAAAAAAAAAAAAAAAAGAAAAAAAAAAGAAAGAAATGTTTTTACAAATTGTAACGAATTATACTATATGCCAGAAAATGATTATGAAAAAAAAATATATGTGCTTCTATGGGTTTTAATTGAATGGCAAAGGGAGAATTCGATTTAAAGGATAAAAATGTTCGATAACAAAAAAAAAAAAGAAATACAAAATTTTTATGCAATTAAAAATATTCAATGGAATTATTACGAGGGAAGTAATGTGAATAAAAAAAAAAAAGAAAAAAAAAAAACAAAAGAAAAGGTCCAAAAACGAATTGAAAATAAAATATAACGAACAGACGTTATCGCGCGATCCCATGTAATTTTTGTACAAATTCAAATAGTGCATGCAATTTATTGATAAAATGTTATCGTAATTTGTAATAATTACCGTGGCAGAAAACGGCCATGAAAGAAAAAAAGAAAAAAAAAGACAAAAACAGAAAAATAAAAAATAATGTCTCTATACGCTTCAAATAAATTGAAATAGCGTTCGATTTTAGGATAAAAAAAAGTTCGACTGAGAAAATTCAAAAGTTTTATAATTTTAAAATTTTATAAAAAAAAAAAAAAAAAGAAAAAATCGATACAATAATTATACAGAAGACAAGTAAAGTGAATGAGTAAAAAAAAGAAAGAATAAAATAAAAATTACACTGCCGATACATGTTTCAAACACAAATTCGTAAAAAAAAAATTCATTGTATCTAATTCGTGAGAATAAAAAAAAAGAACACAAAAACAAAAACAAAGAAAAAAAAAGAGGAAAAAAAGTAGCTGCTATACTGCTAGCATGATCTGTAATCTAGCGTGATTTATCGAATTGAATTCGTTTAAAAAAGATTTTAAAGCGTGATCATTAAAAATCTATATGGCTGAGTAATGAAAAAGAAAAAAAAAATAATAATAATAATAATACTATAATTCTGATTAAAAATGATTGCAAAAAAATTAAAATCAATTTGCATTGCATTGATATTCTTTATATTGAAATTTGTAAAAAAGAAAAACAAATTAATAATAATAATAATAATAATATTGTAATTCTGTTCAAATATTATTGTAATAAGATTAAAATATGCATTACATTAATATTTTCCATGCTGAAAATTGAAGAAAAAAAAAATTTTTTTTTTGTTTATCACATATATTATTATTTTTGTAATCACTTTCGAACGACATTATCGAACAATTATCAATGTAATTGCCAACTATGAATCGTTAATTGTCAATTGAAACTAAGATAGTGATCGTAAAATAGTTTCTTCTATGAAACTATTTAACTATCAATTATTTTACATATACATACGCAAAATTATCGTATTAGTCAATAGAAGGATAAACATTGGATTCATTTTGGGAATTTTCGATTAATTCTCTTAACCTTTTTAATTAAAAAAAATTCTCATGGCATTTGTTTTATTTAAATTTCGATTATGTGTGTGTGTGAGAGAGTGAGAGAGAGAGAGAGAGAGAGAGAGAGAGAGAGAGAGAGAGAGAGAGGTCCATCAATGATTCGATATTACGGGACAATATTTTGAAATGAAAGCTATTGATGTTATAAATAATGATATTATTTTTCTGAAACATTTTATAAAACACACAACATCTAAGCCGCTTATCTTTCTTACTCTTTTTATTGTTGATCTCTCATAACAATAACAATAATAATAATAATAATAATAATAATAATACTGTATAAGAGGGATGAATAATATATAATAGTAAGCTTATAAGCTTGACGATATTATTGTGTATTACGTATAACGAAATGAGGATTAATTATTTTTTATTTTTTTAACATTTTAATCTCGCATAATAATAATAATAATAATAATAATAATAATAATAATAATAATAATAATAATAATAATAATAATAATATAAATATATAAATGATGATGATGATGATGATGATGATGATGATGATCTTAGTAATAGTAATAATAATAATGTGTAAATATGATGCACAACGATTTAGAATTTTATTAATATATTATATATTAATTTTACTGTAATCCATTATATTTCTATCTTATTAAAGTAATAAAAGATATTCGTAGACGATTACCGAGTAAATTAAATCACGAGAAATATATTTTCAACATGCGTGTTAATATAAATACGATAAATACGTTAATCAAAATATGTATAAATAATAATATATTAAAAATTTCGATATATATCACAAAATTTTATTAAATAAATAAATAAATAAATAAATAAATAAATAAATGAAAAATGTATCTAATTAATCACTGATATTAATAAAATAAATTATGAGAAAATCTTTAACAATACTAATATACAGGATGAATTAATGATGATGATAATAATAATAATATACTAGAAAAAAAACTTTCATGCTTATAAAGAAAAAAAAACCATATTTTTATGAACAAAAAAAAAATATCCCTAAACGATTGTCGAGCGAATCGAACGTGAAGAAAAATAAATGTTCAATAAACATTCGTGTCAATTAATTTAGTAATAATAATACGTTAGAAATTCTTTCTCAATAATATCCTTCAAGATTTCCCTATGTAATATTGAAAGAAAATATCAAATAATTATTTGAAATTAAATATCATATAATAATTCACCCAGATAATAGAACTAGAATTGATTTTATTATTTAGTCGTGTTAAATATGAAATTATGAAGTTATTGCACTCGACAAGTTTTTCAAGTTTTTCAACTAACGGAAATGGATCGTTTCGAGATACTGAAATTGCCAATGGACAGAGGCCATCTGATAAGAATCAAAAAGGAAAAGGGGATGAGTTAATATTGCTAGAACGATGGTGGTGGTTCGCATGAACGTGGGATGGTTTCTATGGGGGATAGAAGATGGAAATTCACTCGACTAACTTCCTCGGGAAATGAGTGATTATTGGACCTAGTAATCCTTCGAAATTGACGATCGACATGCCACCTACATATATATAACGAAATATAATTGGCTTAGTAGTATGTAAGTAAGTAACTAAGTAAGTACATAAACCCAACCCCTCAACCCCCACGCCCCACGCATTCAATCAAGAGATGTAATATGTTCAAAGTATTAACGTTCAACACCATAATCTTCTCGATCGACCTAATTTTCGAGACCATTGTTGAGAAATCAATTTGTCTTCCTTCCATTCTGTTAGAATTTATTTAATCGAAAAAGGAAAAAAAATAACGAAAATTACAATTAGAAAAAAAAGAAAAAATATAATATTTATATTGAAATATTTGAAATATTACAAAAATAATTTTTTATTATGTATATTTGTAGGAATGAATTTTTACTAAGCTTTTTTTATCAATTATAATAGAAGAAGAATATTGTGTATGTATATATGTATTATACTTATATATTAGGTTGGAAACTATGAAACGGGCGTTGAATAAAATTAAAAAACTAAACAAAAACGTCCGTTTCATAGTTTCCAACCTAATATACTAATATATATAATATATATATATATATTACAATAACAATTTCTTCTAAATAATAATTAACGCTATTTGACAGTTCGATGAAATGAAATAAAACGTAATAATATAAATTAAAAATACACACACATACACACACACACATATATATATATATATATATAAAATTAAATAACAGTGACATTGAGGAGAAAAATGGCGGAATACGACGAAGAACAAAAGAGAAAAAAAAAGACAAAAAAAAAGACAAAAAAAAAAAAAAAGAAAAAGAAAAAAGAAAACAGAAAAAACACCAGATAAATAACAAAGGAAAGAAAATTTATATGAAGAGTACGCCATCATTACGGTTTTACGAATATGATTGTCGCATTTCTATATAGGTACGTGTGCGTGCTTGGTTGGTTGGTTGGTTGGTTGGTTGGTTGCTTGCTTGCTTGCGTACTTGCGTACTTGCGCGCGAGAAGAGAAATCTCGAAATGAGAGTTTCCAAAGCCGCGCAAACAAACGACGTTTTAACGAACCACCCGTATTCGCGTGAAATACCATGTTCAAGCAACACACAATGTCCCGTGAAACGTTTAAATGGCACGCATTAGGCGATAGAGCGGTCGACCAAACCCCCCCTGCTCACCCCCCACGTACCCTCGTCCCCTTCTTATCCACCACCACAGTAACCATCCCACCCACTCACCCATTCACTCGCCACCTCTCACCGTCCCACCACCCCACGCTCACCCGCCCCCTTCCCCTCTACTCCCTTCACCCATCATCCTATCTCCTAGTTTCACAGAATTTCGAAGCTTCGAAACGTTATCCAAGCCCATAATGTCACACGCGTTGGATTGTTAACGTTGTCGAGTAGTAACGATAAACCAACTCTGATCGTCTGACCGTGTGATATATTACGAATACTCAATGAATTCGATTAAAATCCAAGTGTAAGATTCGATTCCATCGTTAACGATTATTTATAATCGATATTCTAATTGACATTTCTTCAATGATATATTTTATTCATTAGCTCGTAATATCTGTAATAGATATTTAATGGAACTATAATATTTGTAAAATGATTCGATATTATATTTTACTTTTTAATGATATTCTATATATATTGAAAATATGTTTATTATAAAAGAATATGTAATATTGATAAGGGTTTTATTATTTGTAAAAAATATATAATATGTTATATAAAATATATATTGATAATGAATAATGATTATAACAAAAAAATTGAAATACACGATATTATACTAACTTATATTGAAATTATCTATCTATTTATATATATATATATATATATATATATATATATAATAATAATGATAATAATAATAATTATTATTATAAAAAAAAGCATTAAGTATAAACAATTGTACTAATTCGTTATAAAAGAAATGTAATATTAATAAGAGTATTATTATTAAAATAATAATAATAAAATTATATATATATAATTTTTAATATAATATTATATATAATATATAATATTATATATAATATATAATATATAATATATAATATATTAATATATATATATATTTGTAATAAATAATAATTAGAGAAAAGAAAATCAAAGTACACTATATTATAATGATTTACATTGAAATTATCTAATTTTTCTAATCACTTGGTGTATGTATATATAATAACTATAAAAAAAAAAAATTGAGCACAAACATTTGTACTAATTTATTTTTAAATTAATCAATTTTTCTAATCAAACTTTATATGATATGTTATATGTTATATATGTCATAGCATGTATACGAATCTCTATAAACATAATAATAATAATTATAATAATAATAATAATAATAATAATAATAATAATAATAATAAAATATTTACATATACTACACATATAATACATAAATATATATATATATATATATATATATATATTTATTGAAAATATATAGATTATAATGATAAATGTAAAAAGAAAGAAAAGAAAAAAGATAAAAGCAAGAAACAGAGGGATTTAAAAAAAAAAAAAGATAAGAAAATGAAAAGCAAGGACAAAAAAGAAGAAATCAGATCAACTTTAAAAAATATCGACACGTCAGTAGAGAAATCACATACCCAAGGGACACCTGCCAACGAATACGTTCTGTCCAAGGCCACTTGAAGGGTGATTCAGTGAACAAGCTTCTGATCGAAGGATGATCGTTCCAAAGTGTTTTTCGAGAGAGAGAGAGAGAGAGAGAGAGAGAGAGAGAGAGAGAGAGGAAGAGAGAGAGAGTTTGTGTATGTGTGTAAAAGAAAGAGACAGAGAGACACTTGTCAGACAAGTATCACTCTGGGGACACATAGAGCAATGTGGGATACTGGGTTATGTGAATAACGTGGGAATATATGGTAAGATCGAAAGATTTTTTTGTCAATTTCAAATGAAAAAATCCCTAACATGTTCAAAAACTTAAAACGAATCGTCGATTTTTCTATTACAATTTCAAATATCTCATTGATTCATATATACGTATGTGTGTATGTGTTATGTATATGCACGTGTATACGTATATGTGTATACGTATATCATGAAAAATAGTTAGAAATGTATCGAAGAATTTGAAAAAAATAATTGACTTTGATATTGATAGATTATTGATGGAGAACGTCATGTCGTATAGAAAATTTATCGAAACGTAATAATGATTTTTATAATTATTCGAATTATTCGAATATATATTTTTACGTTAATTGAAAACGATTGTGTTGATTTTCTGAATGAAAATAAATAAATAAACAAAAAATAAAAAAGAGAGGAAATTGTTACATGGATAATTTGAAAATATAAAAATTATCTGAATTTTATAGAAAATTAATGTAATCGTTATTTTTGTCCGTTTTTTCTTCCATCCTATTTCTTTAATTATTTATTATTACATTATACCTGATAGAATAATTAATGTATATACATATATATATATATATATATATATATATATATATATATATATACATAATTACTTTTAATATATTAATGT
>NC_140812.1:8927500-8930000 GCF_050613455.1 Vespa mandarinia | reverse complement strand
TATTTACATTTTTCTCTTTCTTTCTCTTTTTTTCTATTTTCTTTTTCATTTTTTTTTCTTTCTTTCTTTCTTTCTTTCTTCAAGGATTCCTTTCAAAATTTATGCATGGAATCTTATTATCTCTACGGAAGATCAAAGTCCTATATTTTTTTCCTTTTTTTCTTTTCCTTCGTTTTCTGCAAAAAAAGAAAAAAAAGAGAGAAAGAGAGAGAGAGAGAGAGAGAGAGAAAAAAAGCAAAAAACTGTGATAATTAATGCTCTTAAAACTCTAGATTACTTTTCTCAAGTTAAATGATTAATACGATATTTTTCAATATATATATATATATATATATATATATATATTCATCTAGCTCGACTAATAAACAGAATGTATAGATTTAAATTTATCATTTCGATTATTATCCTATCAAAATTGACTTGTTATTCGATTTGAGGTGAGACGAAGGACGAAGAACAAAGGTAACACAATGTCGATCATGAGTCTCTTCCATTCGAAAGCTTATGTTTGTTATTTATAAAGAAGGATTGCTAGGTGAGAGGGTGGTCGACGATAATAAAGAAAATCTATCTAAATAAAAGAATAAGATAATAAGAAAGTCAAAAAGAAAAAGAGGAAAGAAAATAGGAAAATCGAAAAAAAAGAAAAAAAAAAGATTACTTTGTGGTATCAGGGGATAGAGAGAGAAAGAAAGAGTATGTCTTTTACCACATCGTCTTTCGTCTATCCCACCTCACTCCACCTCCAATTCCCCCTATACCCCTGACCACTCGTCGGTCGTGGAAAGAGAAGTTTTTTAATTCGGATAAAATCGAGAAAAGTTTTTGCTCACGGCGACAGGGAAATTAATTAAGTCGAGAGATATAATGTAATGGTAGATAAGGTAGTAAGGTAGAGAAACCCTAGTGGAACTTGTGGAGAAAAGGGCCCAAGCTCGTTCGCGGTAAAATGTTTAGAATTTTTTCAAGATTCCCAGAGAGAGAGAGAGAGAGAGAGAGGGAGAGAGAGAAAGAAAGAAAGAAAGAATAACGAGAGGTAAAGGTAAAGAGAAAGAAAGAAAAAAAAGAAAGAGATATACAGATAGATAGAGATAGATAGAGATAGATAGATAGAGAGAGAGAGAGAGAGAGGAAGAGAGAACGAGAAGAAAGATGGATCGGTCAATGAAAAAGAGAAACGAAGAAAAAAAAAAAAGAGAAAGAAAAAGACAACACCCGAAGAATATTCGAAGAGTAGTTTCTCTCTCTCTCCCTTTCTCTCTCACCCTCACAGAAGAGAAAAAAAAAATATAAGAAGAAGAAAAAGTACTCGATCCCTCGATCCAGCCTGTCCTTCCTTGTCCTTTATCCGTATCACTGAAGATACTTTTCTTTTTTTATTTCTTTCTTTTCTTTTTTTTTTCTTTTTTTGCGTACACGGAAGCCTCTCTCCGATTCCATTTTACAGAGGGGGGATCAAAAGAGAGAGAGAGAGAGAGAGAGAGAGAGAGAAAGAGAGAGAGAGAAGGGAAGGGTGTCGAGAGAAGTTCAAGAATGGTTATGGGGACGAGCGAAGAGTGGTAAGGGGTAAGGTTGAGGGGAAGGAGTAGAAAGTATATAGGGAAGTTGAAAAGTCCTTTCAAACGGCAATTCCAACGAAGATGGAGAATGCGTGGCGTGTCTGACTAAGAAAGAGAGATAGAGAATGAGAGAGGGAAAGAAAGAGAGAGAAGGAAAAACGGGAAACGTTGATCCATAGTCTTTATATATATATATATATATATATATATATATATATATATATATATTTTCTCGTCTTACACAAGCACAGTGCTACATGGATGATAATCCGGAATAGAAACTTGGCTTTCATTGAGAAAGAGAGAGGGAGAGAGAGAGAGGGAGAGAGAGAGAGGGAGAGAGAGAGACAAATAGAAGAAAGAGAAAGAGAGAAATAGAGTGAACTATGGGAACATTTAAAATTCGTTTGAAAACTCGTTGGCCTGCTGGTACTGCTGCTACTGCTGTTGGTGATGCTGATACTGGTGTCAGTACTGGTGCTGGTGTTGGTGCTGGTGTTGGTGCTGATGCTGATGATGGTAATGGTGTTGGTGCTGCTTCGTAATACCAACTTTCCCTCATCCCTTTCATCCCCTAACTTTTCTTCCTTTTTTACTTTCTATTTACTTCGACGTAAGCGCACCGCTCATTGCGCGCCAAGAAATTTATCAATCCGACAAGGATACCTACATATATATATATATATATATATATATATATGTGTTTGTGTGTGTACATAAATAAGCAATGAATATTTACTTTACTATATTTTCGATATCCTTCTCTCTCTCTCTCTCTCTCTCTCTCTCTCTCTTTTTCTCTCTTTCTTCCTCCCTTCCAAGTAGGTTTTCCTAAAAGCTTAGCCTCCACAGGGTGGTGGGTCTATTAAGCAACTCGACTCACGAAAAGCAAGAGAGCGAGTTACTGGGTTGCGTCTGGGTTCTCTGGGTTCTCTCGAGGG
>NC_140812.1:8912500-8920000 GCF_050613455.1 Vespa mandarinia | reverse complement strand
ACTGTTATTAATAATTCATTTATAATATATTTTATTATTATAAGATGTACGTGATTAAACTCCGATAATAATTATCAAAATTATTTTATAATAGTACACAGATACACACATACGTATACACGTAGAAATACATACATACATACATATATATATATATATATATATATATATATATATATATATATATATATTACGCACTTACGTACGATCGTCGTCATTGAACTTACGGTTTTTTTTTTCCTTTTATTTTTCCAGGTCGAACGCACGACTCGACATACACCCTTTATAGATTGGGTGAAAGACTTTCGACGGGGGCGAGATTATACGTTGAAACTGGAAGGGCTGACGGTTTGGATGCCGGTGGTGAATCTCAAAACACCCTTCACTCTTTTACGGGACCGCCTATACCGCAGGGCGAGGGTACCAGCATTGCCAGAGCCTTTCTTGATGGAAACCATACTTTAATAAGCATCATGGCGAGGATCAATCCGAGTCCCGATTGGTTCGTTGGGGTTGATTCCTTTCAACTTTGCGTCGAAGGAAATTGGGTCGACACCGTAACCGTCGAGGTAACGATCACATCGATCCTTTTTATTTCATTTTATTTTTCTTCTTTTTCAATTTTAGTGTTTCTATGCCCCCTCTCCCCTCCCCCCAGCCCCCATATTAATTTCTAACTAGAAATATATAAAAAATTTTGTACTCTCATTTTTTTTGTTTTCTTTCTTTTTTTTTTTTTTTTAATAAAAAAAATATTACTTGCAGTAATAATAATTTGTATCGTCGAAATTTTGAATCACAAAAATATTTGATATCGATATTTTCATACCAAAAAAAATTTCTTTTTCTTTTCTTTTCTTTTCTTTTATTTTTTTTTTTTTTTTTTTTTTTTTTAGAAATATTCGAACAATTTTGAAAATTAATCAACGCAATATATACACCGATAGATACAGTGAATTATAAAAGTTTGTGATTATTTAGAGATATGAATATCTTGTACGAAGAATATCTATAAAAAAAAAAATATATATATATATATATATATAAAAAGAAAATAAAGAAAATAAAAAAAGAATAAAAGAAAAGATTGCAGTTTGTTATATACTAGTAATAAAAAAAAAGAAAAGAAAAAAGATATAGAAAATAAGGATTTTCAAAGCTTTTTCCTATCGGAAAAAATATCTCGAAGTGCTACCAATGGTACATACATACATATATACATACATACATGCATACATACATACATACATACATACATACATACATACATACATACATACATACATACATACATACATACATACATACATACATACATACATACATACATACATACATACATACATACATACATACATACATACATACATACATACATACATACATACATACATACATACATACATACATACATACATACATACATACATACATACATACATACATACATACATACATACATACATACATACATACATACATACATACATACATACATACATACATACATACATACATACATACATACATACATACATACATACATACATACATACATACATACATACATACATACATACATACATACATACATACATACATACATACATACATACATACATACATACATACATACATACATACATACATACATACATACATACATACATACATACATACATACATACATACATACATACATACATACATACATACATACATACATACATACATACATACATACATACATACATACATACATACATACATACATACATACATACATACATACATACATACATACATACATACATACATACATACATACATACATACATACATACATACATACATACATACATACATACATACATACATACATACATACATACATACATACATACATACATACATACATACATACATACATACATACATACATACATACATACATACATACATACATAATATATACGTATATAATATAAAGAAAAAAAAAAAAAAAAAAAAAAAAAAAAAAATACGAGGTCACGTCGACGGGATCGTATCGTATATTAAATTTCTTGGAAAAAAAATTTGTCCGAGACAGAAAAAAAAGAAAAAGAGGAAAAAAAGAAAGAAAAAGAAAAAAAAGAAAAAAGGAAATAAAAGAAAGAAAGAGCAATATTGGAAAAAGATTCGGGAATTGAAGCTAAGGGTTGGTGATTTAAAGGACACTACCACCTCAAGAGAAATATGTTTGTCTTGTCAGAAAATCCACTCGAAGTGGTCCCTCGTCTCATTAAAATACGCAAAAGGCAACCATCGAAGTTTCCTTAGAAGAAGAAAGGAAAGAGAGTAGAGTACCTTTCAATCTATGTATGTGTCTGTGTCTGAATGTGAGTGGGTAGATGGATATATATATGTGTATGTGTGTGTGTGTACGTGTGTACGTGTGTGCACGTATGTGTGTATACTTTTCTTTCTTTTTTTTCTTTCTACAGCTCGACCCTTTGGATGGTGGAACGGATAACGGGTTCACATTTACGGCTGCCAATTGGCCTACGCAACCTCAAGGAATAGCCTACAGAATCACATCCCGGTACCCGGCACATCCCGCGGGAAGCTTCTATTATCCGAACCTACCACGACTACCACCGATAGCAACCCTTACTTTCACTAAGGTAATAAGCATCCTATGAAAATCTTCTCGATAGATATATACATATGTATTTATATAATTCCTTTCTCTGTTTTATATGACTTTATTATCTGTTTAAAATTTTTTTTTCTTTTTTTTCTTTTTTTTTTCCTTTTTATGATTTGTTTTTTTTTCCTTTTTTCTTTTTTTCGTCATTTCAAATTCATTCGAAAAGATTGTTTTTCTTTTCTCTTCTCAAGCAGTGGTAATCTATGAGTTTAATGTATGTAAGGAGAGGAAAAAGAAAAGAAGAAATGTGAAAGAAGTAAAATTTTATAATAAAATAAAAATATTAAAAAAAAAAAAAAAAAAAGAAAGAAAGAAAAAACGAAAAGAAAAAAGTATACAGAATTAGTATATAGTTAGTCTAAGTGATTGTTGTCATACAAAGTGATCTAATAAATTTCAAAATTTGTATTTTCAATTCGATCATGATTCACGTTTAATCAGGGTTGAAAAGATGATATATATATATATCTTTTTTTTTTTTTTTTTTTTCATTATGAAACGTTCGTGCTATATATGATTTGTTTCAAAAATATTTTCAAAAAAAGAAAAAGTTATCACGAATTGTGTACATATACATATATTAAAAATTTACGTGCCCAATAGAAGAACCTTGTCTAACGAAATGAAAAAAAAAATTAAAATAAAAAGGAAACAAGGAAATAAAATAAAAAAAAAGAAAAGAAAAAAAAAAAAAGAAAAGAAGAACAAAAAAAGAAAACCTTCAAAATTTAAACCATACTAAAATATTCCAATCGTTCGATAATTGAAGTATTCTAAAAAAAAAATAAATAAATAAAAAGAAAACGAAAAGGAAAAAAAAAAACAAATCTCTCTCGTAATTTTACGATAATCTGATAATTTCATTGAGAAGCAAAATAATTTGAAACATTATGAAACGAAGATGAATATAATTTCTAAAATATTTTATAATGGATGGCACCAAATGGAACATTACAGAAACATTACATAGAATCTTACAGAAAAAATTGTACAAAATGCAATACATAAAATCATTTATTTCCTAATTAATGATCAAACGTCATCTACATTCGTACATGCATACTTACGTGCACACACACGTATATACATACATATATAGTATATATAATGAAAGCAATGTTCTATTTCTGTGCAGAGAACACAGAGAACACGTTGACTTTTCGAATGTTAAAGGTTTAAGGGTGGTAAAGAGGCTTCATCCACTGTCAATATTTATCTATCGGAATCTTGCGAACAGTTACGTAAGATCAACCAACGATACTCACCAACCCCCCTTTTATGTCTCGTTTCGTTTCCACACACCTGCTACTATATACCTCCTCCTGTCCCCCTTTAGAAAACATTTTCCCAACAACCCCACCATTTTCTCTCCTTCTCTATCTCTCGCTCTCTCTCTCTCTCTCTCTCTCGCTCTCTCTCTCTCTAATTCTTGAGCTTGCTTCGAGGCAGTCATCCTCCTCCTTATTCCTTTAAACCGTACCAACATTGATGCGACAGTCGTGGTAACAGGATTCGAGAGGCACCGACTCGTGTTAACTTGCTAATTATCTCGTCCCCACCTTACCACCCCATCCCTCCCGTTACCTCGAGCCCTTCTATAACTCCTCTATATATCTCTTTCCCTATCTACCATCCCCAACTCTCTCTCTCTCTCTCTCTCTCTCTCTCTCTCTCTCTCTCTCTCTCTCTCTCTCTCTCTCTCTCTCTCTCTCTCTCTCTCTTTCTCTCTTTGTCTTTCTCTCTTTCTCATACTCTTGCTATGTTTCCCTATGTATGTATGTATATATATATATATATATTGTATCTCATACATAATGTTAGACCTGGTAGACATCGTCTCTGATACCACTTTGATTTGTGACACCTTCGTAATGAGGAGGAACGAACTCGTGAAGGTTCTAACGATTCTAAACTCTCTCTCTCTCTCTCTCTCTCTTTTTCTCTTTCTCTCTTTCTCTTTCTCTCTCTCTTTTTATCTCTCTCTCTCTCTCTCTCTCTCTTTCTCAGTCTCTCTCTCCGTCTGTCTTTCGCTTTCTATCTCTCTCGCGCTAGACTTACTTTAAAGTAACCTACTCGCTTGCTTTAATCCTAACATGGTTCACCGTCGTTTACGATGCTAATCCGTTTTATCACACTTTCAAGTGTTTCCTTGTTTAATTATTAGATAGGAGGATAGAAGCCTCTCAAGGAAGATTTTAGGGATCGATGAACGGCACTTACAAAATAAAATATATATTTAACGTTTTCCTTTTTCTTTCTGTTTGTTTATCCGATGTTATTATATCTATTTATGTATTAGAAATAAATTTACTTTGCAGTTTTATATATATATATATATATATATACATATATGTATGTATGTATGTATGTATAAATTAAAAAAGTATATGTGAAATAATTAAAAAATATAATAATAATAATAAAAATAATAATAATAATAAATTCATATAGATATATATATATATATATATATATATATATATATATATAAATTTCCTATTTAATTATTACTTAATTCTATTTTTCGACAAATTTTATTTATGTACATTCGTACGAGAGATTATTAAAATAATTATCTTACATTTATATATATATATATATATATATATATATATATATATATATATATATGTATATATATATATACAAATACGTACAAATGCATCATGGATATCTAAAAAATACTTTTCCTTACTTGGATATTTTTAAGAACTCGACAGAAAAAAAAGAAAAGAAAAAAATAATTTGAATGGACGATCGTTATCTTCCTTTTTTTTTTTTGTTCTTTTATTTTTATCTTTTCTCATTTTAATCTTCAATTGTCGAATTACAAATGATCAATTTTGATATTATTTCGATGATAAAAAAAATTCGTGATCTATATTCATAAAAAAAAAATTAAAAAATTAAAAAATCAGAATAAACGACCGATAAGGGAGGATTTATCGATAAGCTTTTTGTTATATTATACATCCTTTATTTAGTATGATTATCTCATGTTTTCAATTCTAATGTATATATAATATATATATATATACATATATATCGGTTTTTATTTTCTTTCAAATGATTTTATTGGCTTCTATGATAACCTACGCATGTAGTAATACAAAAAGATTCGTGGTAACGAATATTACGAAACTCGATATAGATTAATAAATCGAATTGGAGAAATTCGATATATCGTCATGGCATCTCGATGAGGAGATACGAGTGACTCTAATCGATCTCTAACGGATATATCGGAATGAAAGCTTTCGATTTTCTGATCCTCGATATGAAATGACGTTTAACGTTCGACCTCTATTTCCGATAAAAAAAAAAAAAAAAAAATTAAAAAAAAGAGAAAAATTTACTGAATTAATAAATGTTTTTTCAAAGGAGACGAATTTTTAAAAATATTTCAAAAATTAAAAAAAAAAAAAATACAGAAATTAAATGTATTCTTTTTTTTTCCTTTTTTTTTTTTTTTTTTTTTTTATAAATAACGGTAATATTTTTTTATCTAAAAATGTTACGGATCTTATGACGACAATAAATAATATAATGTAGTATTTTTTTATTTGAAGATATTTCATAAGTTCTATTCAAATAAATAGTCACGATTGGTATGATGTAGTATTTTTTTTTATTGAAAGAAATTTTTCTTTTTATTTTCTATCTGAACGAGAAAAGAATATATCTAAATAAAAATAAATTCTATGTTACAGTATCGTTTTAAAGAATGAAAGAAGAAAAAAAATCTTTATTACTTTATAACTGAATAAATAATACTTTAGGGTACTATGGATTACTTTTGTTCGTTGATATGTTTTTTACTTTTAGCTAAATTTCGTAATATTATTAATTAAATTATTATTAATATTAGAATGAAAGCTTATTATTTTTCCAATTTGAAAAATACTCGATATAATTAAGAACTTTATTAATATATTTTTCCCTTAAGATAGAATATTTCATAATATATTATCATTCTAGAATATTATCATTCAAATTTTTATTATTTCGTTATTAGAATGAAATGAAAAAGATTATTTTCTAATGATCCATGAATATATTATAATTCAGTCATCGAAAAGAAAAAGAAAAAGAAACAAAAAAAAAAGCACTTTTTTATAGGCTACATCATTTTTATCATTATTATTTGATAAATCGTTATTCTCAATATTAAATCAGAAGGAATAAAAAGATCAACTTGTAAATAGTTATTTGAATGCTTGCGATACGTTGTGTTGCATGAAAAAATTCGCGAAAAATAAATTTCCCAACATTTCGAAAAATTCTCAACACATTTGGATCTCTTTTTTTTTATTTTTTTTTATTTTTTTTTTTTACACGATAGATACGTACAACGATATCAAAGAGAGAATGGTATAGAAAGAGTCGTGTAAAAATTGTCTTACAAAAAGGTATAACATTTGTTTTAAACCAATGCAAATTATACAACGACAATAACAACAAAGTACAAAAAATTTGAAATATAGAAATGTGTTCGTTAGAAAATATTTTTTTAAGAAAAAAAAAAAAAAGAAAGGAAGAGAAAGGGGAAAAAAAATCGTGTAAAATTCGTCAGAACGAAAAAAGTACAGCATTTGTATTAAACTAGCGCAAACTATAAAAAGAGAAGAAAGGAAAAAATAAATAAAAAAAAAAAAACAAAAATATTTCAAAATATAGAAATGTATTCGTAAAGAAAAACGATTTTATTAAAAAAAAAAAAAATGTTTAAAAGAGAAACAAAAATTAAGATTTGTCGAAGGAAACGAAGAAATCGATTAAAAAAAAAAAAAAAAAAAAAAAAAAAAAAAGGA
>NC_140812.1:8897500-8900000 GCF_050613455.1 Vespa mandarinia | reverse complement strand
TCTGTCTGTCTCTCACTCTCTTTCTCTCTCTCTCTCTCATATTATCTACCTATCTCTTTCTATCTTTCTCTTTCATTCGCATACAAGCAAACATACATATATATGCGCATATATATATATACATATATATATATATATATATATATATATGTGGACACACATATATACACGCTATAACCGAACCACGAGATGATATAGAGGTGGTTTTGCGGCGCTGTTCTCTCTCTCTCTCCCTCTCTCTCTCTCTCTCTCTCTCTCTGGAATAGCTAGAAACACATTTCTCCTCTGGCTTTGCGTTGCACATGCACCGTTAACGGTTACTTGTTGGCACAATGCAAAAAGCACTGCATTGCGCGACACTACATGGAAAATTATCGGTTCCGCGGGACCCTATGAGAACGTGCAAGTTCATTGAGGTAACCAAAATGTCTACTCTCTCTCTCTTTCTCTCTCTCTCTCTCTCTCTCTCTCTCTATATATATATATATATATATATTTATCTCTCTCTCTCTCTCTGTCTCTCTCTCTCTCTCTCTCTCTATTTGTATCCCTTTAATGTGGAAAATACGTGCAAAGCGAGAGAAATGAATGAGATATTCATTGTATTGTAAGATAATTACAAGAGTTTTCGCTAATCTGTGTATTAATAAAAATAGCGTTCAAATTTTGACGATCGTAAATAATTCGATTCGTGTCGAGTCTGATCGAAAAAATTTCGACAAGATGTTTGAAAGAGGGAGAAGGAGAAGGAAAAAAAAAAGAAAAAGAAAAAAAAGGGAAAAAAGAAAAGAAAAAAAAAGTTAATTCGGATAATTTTATTTTTGTTTTTTTTTTTTTTTTTTTTACAAAACAAGTAGTATCTTGTAAGATGACGTTATAAATTTTACGCAACGATATGTAAGATTGTAAAGCGTTCGTTTTTTTATTTCGTCGCGATCGTGATTCATTACGAAATATCGCGATAGAAAAGAAAAAGAAACGAAATGAAATTCATTTCACGAATAAATTCCTTCTCAATCAAAGAATATTAAAAATCGTCGAGCGTAAATTTGTACGTAATATTGAAAATAATCCTTCGATAATATCATACTCAAAAAAAAAAAAAAAAAATAAAAAAAAAGAAAAATAGAAAAATCTATTTGTTCGTAATCAATCGTCTGTAATATATCGTCATGTCAATTATCGAAACGCGAATACTTCGAAAGGATAGAAGAAAGGATAGGAAGAGAGAGAGAGAGAGAGAGAAAAAGAAGAAAAAGAATTTCCAAATAAAAATTAATTCTTCCTAATCATTATAGAGACAAAATTTAAAATTATCGATTTCCATTCGTACCATCTAAAAAAAGAAAAAAAAAAAGAAAAAACCCCCAAAAACTCTAAATCCCTTACGTCTCATATAATCATAATCGTTCTTAAAATAAACATGTAATTAATATAATCCAACATTATAATAAATGTTCTCGATAATTTTGTTATTCAAAATATATTCATTGAAAGCTTATTATTTCACTTTAACATTGGCACGATACCTATCTCTCTCTCTCTCTCTCTCTCTCTCTCTCTCTCTCTCTCTCTCTCTCTTTCATTTTTTTCTCACTCTCTTTTTCTCTCTATCTATTTCTCTTTGTTAATCCCGATTTTCGATTGAATTATCCAGTACATTGAATTGAATCTCTCTCTCTCTCTCTCTCTCTCTCTCGCTCTTTCTCTTTCTCTCTCTATCTCTCTCTCTCTCTCTCTCTCTCTCATTTTCTATCCTTTTTGGTCGAGATTTATAATATTGAGTATCATCGAATACGATATTATAAAGGAAATATATTTCCATACTAAATACATACTAACTGCTTTCTATTTCGTAAAATTCATTTTTAACCGATCAAAGAGAGTTAATTGATTTAAAATTGCTTTCCCTCTCTTTCTGTCTCTCTCCCTCTTTCTCTCTCTCTCCCTCTCTCTTTCTTCCTTTTTTAATCTATCTATTTATCTATTTATCTATCTATCCATTTATCTATCTAATCTATCTATCCATCTATCTCTCTCACGTTACATTTCTTCAATGCAACATTTTTTATTTTCGAACAAAATTATTAACATCTTTATAACATATTGATAATTTTATACTAATGAGATTAGATTAATTTTCTTTTTTTTTTCTTTTTTAATTGTTATCAAATTTGTTTACGTACATACGTACATTGTTATTATTATCATTATTTTGTATATTTACAAAGATTTCTCTCTCTCTCTCTCTCTCTCTCTCTCTCTCTCTTTCTGTCTCAATTATTTTAAAACAAAGTTATTTACATTTATGTAATATTTACATATCTACACATGTATTATTGTTATTACTATTATTATTATTATTATTATTATTATTATTATTATTATTATTATTATTATTATTATTATTATTATTATTATTGTCACAAACACACATATATATATTAAAAAAAAAAAGAAATAAGTTTAATATAACAAATTTCAATCTATCATTCTCATA